>NW_020955718.1:610829-616678 GCF_003031625.1 Empidonax traillii
AAAAAAAAAAAAAAAAAAAAAAAAAAAAAAAAAAAAAAAAAAAAAAAAAAAAAAAGGAAAGAAAAGAAAAAAAATAATTGGCCAGAGCTCGACTGTGGTATCTGCGGCTTCATCCCGCGGCTGCCCCCCTTCCCCTCGACCACCGGCAGCCTCACATCTTTCCCTATTTGTTTGTTGTTCTCATCTTCCCGTCTCGGCCAGCTGGGGAGCGGCGCTCGGGGTGCCCTGGCCGAGCCCCCCGAGACACCCTGGCTGCCCACCGGCCTCGGGGAGCCGCCCGCCCGCTCCCCCGGCCTGTGTCCGCTTCCCTCGCCCAAAACTTCGGCCGGGGCCTTTCTCCCTCTGCTTCCCTGCGTCCTGCCGGCGTGTTGCGGGGAGCGGGGCTCCCACTGCCACCGTTCCCGGCCCACTGCCCACTCCACGCTGCCTCGGCGGCGACAGGAACCGGCGTGGAAATAAAGAGCCAAACTTCGGAGAGGCCACAGAGTTGCCATCCCATCCCATCCTATCCCATCCCGTCCCTGCCGGCCTGCATCGGAGCGGGGGCGGGAGCGGGGGGTGGGTTAGATGGGGCTTTTCGGTGGGCATCTCCCTCCAGGGTGTCCCTGTGCTGCTCCTCCGCGTCCTTCCGAGGTGGGAAAGGCACCGAGGGGCTCTCGCTGTAAGTGCACTAAAAATCGTTGGAGAAGGAGGGTGTGTTTGAAATCAGACTGTGGCTCAACACCAGGACATTTCCGCCTTTCATCTACCCCTCGTTACCAATCGCCTGGTGGCTGCGACAAATAATTTGGTGAGCGAAACCTGTAATTTTATTCTGAGAGGGTAATAATCCATTTTGTGTCTCAGACCGCCTGGCTTCGGAGAGAGTGGTTCCTTTTCCAACCCTGCTGCAGCAGCCCGGCTACGGAAGGCCGGGGAAAATGCAACGTGCAGGTGGTTTGTTTTTGTTCCGAAATAATAAATAAAAATACAAGGAAAACAAAACAAAACAAAACAAAAAACCCAAACAGATGGATTCCTCCGAGCGGAGGCTGATTTTTTTGTTTGTTTGTTCGTTGGTTTGTCTATAAAGAAAGAGGCAGGATCTGGACCCATTACGGCAGAAATCAGCTCACCCTTCGTGAAAGACGTTGCCGGTTATAAAGGGTTAAACAAGGGGGATTTTACTGATTGTCCGCCATTGGATTCGGTTATTTCACTTCAGTCGGGTATTAATCGCTGTGCATTTGGAGCCCCTCGCTGCCCACACGGTCCGGATCGCCCTCCCTGCCACTTCCCCGGCTATCCTCCGCAGCCCCATCTCCCCGCGCTGCTCCGGCGCTGGGATTATTTCCCCCCTCATATTCCCCTTCTTCTTTCTCTGGGGTTCGTTTCATTTCTCCCCCTCCAGCAAGGGCAGCGGCCGGACTTGGGGCGGTGGCGGGGGCTTCCAGCGGCCCCACAGCTCGGCCCCGCAGCCCGGCGGGCACCGCCGCCTTCCCGGGGGAACCTCAGCCTCAGCACCTCTCCATTCCCCTCTCTGCGGGGCCGCTTCCTTCTGTAGCTTTGAACACACCGGAACAAAAAATATCCACCTTTTCCCCTGCCTTTAATGGGGGTAGATATCTGACGAAGTCCCAGCCGGCCTTGCCTTCCCGCTTGCCCCCCTCTTCCCGAGAAACCAAAACAAACCGGGAAAAAGCAGCAAAACAAAACCAAGCTCAAGCCTCTCGGCTCTGACAGCTCCGCAAGTTTGGCGTAGGGGGAGACAGGGACAAAAGACCCTGGGCCCGGCCGAGCCGAGCCCGCGGCTCCGGGCAGGGGCCGCCCGCCCACCGCAGTCCCCCAAAATGTGCACGGCGGGGGCCGGCAGGGAGTCGCCTGAGGAGGGAGTGTGGATCGGAGGGAGAAGAAAAGTTGCACGTACCTTGGAACCTGTGGCCCAGATACCGGTAGCGGTGTATTAGCCACGGGTAGAAGGTGGAGGGGTCCCTTTGCTGCGAGGCGAAGAGCGGGTGCGTGGAGTGCGAAGCAGGCAGCGGGTGGGCAGCCAGGGCGTGAGGAGGGGGCACGGGATGGACCGGCACGGCCGGGTTAGGCGGGTGGGAGACGGCCTCTGCAAAGACCAAGTCCGGGTTGGAGTAGACCCCCCTGCCAGTGGAGTGGAAGCCGTTGAGAAAAGGGTTCATCGGGCTGGAATTGGCATAGCTGAGCGCCGCCGGCCGGATAGGATCCTCGGAGCGAGACGCGGGCAAGGGGCTGTCTTTGGCCACCAGCGACTCGATGGTGAAACATCGCTTGGGTGTGGGCTGAAACATGCTGCCGCGACGAGAGTCCCCGACCCAATCTCTGCCCGTCTCTCTCTGGTGCGCGGGAGACGATCCGGGGAAGTTTGCAGCAGGGAGTGACTTGAGGAGGGATAGATACACACATAAATAGACAGGGGCTGGAGGAAAAGGAGGCAGCGGCAGCCAGCGGTACCCAAAAGGGAGACACACACGCACCACGCACTCACACACAAAAAAAGTTGCTGGGAGAAGTTTCCCTCCTGCAAGGAAAAGGCGGTCGTCCCCCCCTCCCCCCCTAAGTCCAAAGACAATCCATGGATGTGATCGGCCCCTTCACAAGTTGTGCAAACGATTTGTTAGTTCATGAGCCTAATTAGTGCTGGGATCACATAAACAGCTTCCTCTGAAGCCTGGTAAATGGCTTGATGATTGGTCGCTATTACTCGCCTTGAGGTTGAAGGGGGAGACTCTTTAAAGTGCGTCAGAGGGGAGGCGAGCGCCGGGCAGCGCCATCGGGAGGGATGGAGCCGCGGATCGGAGTGCGGCGGGAGCGCGCCCGCCGGCGCGGGGGGAGCGCGGAGCCCCGCGCAGCCGCCCCCGCCCCCTGCAGCCCCCGCGCCCGGCCCCGCTCCGCTCCGCGCCCCTCCGCAGCCGCGCTGCCCGCCCGCCCTGCCCTGCCGCCGCTCCGACACCAAGGTAGGCGGCCGGGGGTCGTGGAGGGGCTCAGCGGGGCAGGGGGTGGGGGGCGCCGCATCTCCTAGAGGGGGCTCGGCGGGGAGTTGGGCTCGTCCGCCACCGTGACACCCCTCTCCCTGCCACCTCCCGGGGGCTCTCACCTTGATCCGCCCCGGGGCGTCAGGGAGAGAGACCCCGCTCGGGAAAGATTTCGTCCCGGTGAGAGAACGGGTCGTCCTCCTCCTCCGAACTTCTTTACTCCCCCTCGGCTCCTCCGCACCGCCCGCACCGCGCGGCGCGGAGCACAAAGCGGAGGGGCAGCTGCATCGCGCGAAGCTGGGACGCGCCGGGCTCTCGCAGACGGGACGGGGGATCACGTCTCCGGTTCCAGCCTTGTCCGTATTTTCGCGTTTACCTTTGGGTCCGGAGATGATTTTAGGGCTGAGTTCTCCTCCTCTCATTGGCTGGGGCTGCAGAATAATTATGATCACATCCTAATACTCTTGGCTGGTGCTTACTGTTTATTGGTAGTTAAGGATCTATTATCTATTCATCAGCCTCCCATTTTTGCCAATTACATTCTTCTAAAGTGAAGTACCAGCAGGTATTTTGCACATTTACAATTAATGATAAAAAAAATCTGGCGTACTTTAAATCTATTACGCCGCTGTGTAATTTATCTTAAAGATGCGGAATTGCTAATGTAAATTAATGTTTCTGTTGAACCAAGGGATGGGGGGAGTCTTAAAACCAGTCTAGCGTTTCTTTCCTTCGTTCCCGTCCCTTGTTTTCTATTTTCTTTCCACTTTATACACAAAGAATCCGTTACTTCGCAGCATTAAAATATGCTAAAAAAATAAATCGCTGCCTAAACGGTCCTCGCTTGTTTCCACTAAAGGGCGAGGTGAATTCTATTCGCATTCCCCGCTTTCTACTAAAAGCATCTGTTCGCAGCTTGCCGATATTTTTAACAAAATACCAACTCGACGGGCTAAATATAAGCGACAAAACAGCGCTGGGCACGCAAGGATGCGGCTGTTCTTGTGCCTTTGTTTGGGGCCGTGTTTCCCTTTGTGTAGCCCGCGCTGTGTGCACTTTGTGGGGGGAGAAGTTCACTTTATGTAGGAAATGTAAATCTGATCTCCAGGCGCGGGGCGGCTGTACGTATAGACATCCGTACCCACACGTGCACACGAGCGCAGAGCAGAGCGAGAGAGAGCTTTACAAGGCATAACTCAAGGCTTTGGACGGATTTTCCAGCGAGGTGCCATTCTCCCAGGTCTCACACGTTTGGGAAAATCTCTGCAGCCCGAAGACACCCCGGGCGCAGGGCTCCGGCCCCACTGAGCTGAGAGTGTCGAGCAAGGGAGACAAGGATTTGCCTGTAGCCCCACTCGTATCCCTCGTGAATTGCTAACATCTTAACTTTTTAAGTCCCCTCACCCTTTCTCCATGAAACTTTTTTCCCCTCCACCGGCGGTAATTACAGCTCTTCTCGCAAAGCTCTGGGGTTACTGACATGAGCAAGGCTGAGAAAGTGCCCTAAACACGATGGGTGTTTGAAGCGCTGATTTCGACTGGGGTCTCAGTTCCAGAACAGCGAAAATGAAAAAAGACAAGAGAAACTTATTTTTCTCCTAGGAAGAGCCGTGTTCTGCATCTGGTATTTACACTTCTTCGGGACTGAAGAATGAATCTGAATTGGAAAAACTTCAACTCCCTTTTTTTTTCCTTCCTTTTTTTTTTTTTTTTTTTTTTTTTTTTTTTTTTTTACCCTTTTCCAGACATCCTGACATAATCACGGGGCTCCTTTGAAAACTGCATCAAGCAATTTAGCAGTTGGGGAGGGAGGAATTAAAGCCGTTTGAAAAGAAAGCTCACACACGCAGAGGGGGAATAACCCTCCAAAACGCTCGGTAAATTTCCCTCGACCGCCGAGGAATTATCCTCTAGCCTCAAATCCCTTTCCGAAGGGGAGTCCCGTTGCTCTGGAGTCGAGAGGAGGAGGCCACAGCTGCAGCGAGGAGCTCTCCACGGCCAAGTCCGATTTCGTTCGGGAGAGCGAATGATCTCGGCCGCAGCACCCTGGAGGTCCCCGCACCGCCCCGAATGCTGCAAGCTCTCTGTGCTCTTTACATCCATCCACATATCTGTGCGTGTGTGTGCGGGGACACAGGCAGGCAGAAAAACCCCAAGCAGAGCCTGGAGAGCACAAGGTATCTCTGGATTTTGTCAGAGAAAAAAACAGGCCGGGGACAGTGAACAAAAAACTGAGGGGACTTGGTATGGGATTTCCCAGAATTTTCCCCTTCTCCCTAAATTTTCGCATCATTCTCCCACTGAGAATGATGGCCGTGGCCATTTCTCGTGGGTGCCTCCCGCACAGTCCCCGGCCTCTCCTAGCCCGGCCGCGGCTGCTGAGCTCCAGCCTGGCCTGCCCCGGGAACACTTCCCGAAGCCCCTCTCTTGAACTTTTCCTACCCAAGGCCTTGACAGGCTGCTCTCGCTGTCCTCTTGGCGTCTACATGGAGAAAATCTGGCAGGAGCTTCCTTCCCAGAACTCCCCGATCGGCTCCGAGAGCACTGAGAGGCAGCCTCTCTCGGAGGGAGGGGTGCGCTACATTCGCAGTCAAATTACATGGCTGCCTCATAGGCACTAGCTCCGGATTTCCAAACGAACACTCATCCCTTAAAAGACGAAGAAAATGAGAGGAAGGTCTGAGACGCGGGAGACCTCGGGCTAGGACGGTTGTTCAGGGGCTGAACCAGGCTGAACTTTCGCGGGTATGAGGTGGAGGTGAGGCAAGTTTCAGACTCCCCTTAACTTTCTTTTCCAGGCGGGATCCGTCTCCCTCTTCTCTCTCCCTTCGCAGGGATTCGTGAACACAGCGGGGAGGAGATGTGACC
>NW_020955718.1:619915-621053 GCF_003031625.1 Empidonax traillii
AAACAAAAAAAAAAAAAAAAAAAAAAAAAAAAAAAAAAAAAAAAAAAAAAAAAAAAAAAAAGAAAAAAAGAACTAAAGCAGACACAGAGCTGCAGGTCAGCCAGGGGCTGCAGATGGCCCCGCTCCGGACATCCCACGGGAAAATTCTCGTTGTCCTGTGTGGGAGCGAAGAGGTGCCCGAGCTTTCACTGACGTGGAGGCTGCGTGGGAAGAGCGCGCGGGAGATGCTCTTCCACTGGGTGCTTGTTTTTCTTGGTGGAAGACAACGCACACCAAAACAGAAACTCACTGCCCACGACTGTCGGGACCTCCACTGCCCGGGGGGACCCCGGGAGTGCGCAGCGTTCGCTGCCCTGCGCTAAGCTGATTTATCTCCCTGGCTCCGGTCTTCTCGCTCCCATCTCTGACCCCAGTTAGTGTTCCCCATCAGTGCCTTGCTTTTCTTCTGCAGCCGAAAAGAAGGTCGGGTGCCGGCAGGTCCCACTCTGGAGCCCCAGCGCTGGCCAGGCCCGGAGCGGCGGGAGAGATCCATTTTAAAACATGTCTTAAAAAGCAACCCTTTTTTTTTTTTTTCTAAGGGAAAATAGAAAATCACACTACCATTTACCACTAGTTCTGTTGGGCACTTTTTGGTACCACTGGAATACTTTTCGTTTCTCGTTCAGACATTCACTTTGATGAATTATTCAACTTTAACTTGCTCCTGGAGGGCTCGATCCCGCGGACCCGCCTAACTTTGCTTTGCATTCCACCAAGCGTTTTTCTGGGCAGCGGGGAGAGGGTCGTCGCTATTTTCAGCTGCTTTCACCTGGCTTGGAGCGAGCCTGGAAGGAATTTAGTTCTGCTGATAGTCAGCTCCCTCTCTTCCTTGTTCGGGTCCTTTGTGTGTGTGTATGTGTGTGTATGTGTCCAGTCTCGTCCATCGTTTTGGGAAATTCCAGCTTGCAAAAGAGCAGAGAGGTTTTTGGGGTGATTCACTCTGCACGATATCCCCGCTCCCCTCCTCTCCATCCACCTGAGACATCTATGTCCTGGTGACTCGCATGAGGTTGAAGGAGTTTGCAGTGAAAGAGACTGAATAACTCCCAAATAATTCTCCGAGTTTCTAAAATTCAGAGACTAAATTTTAGCACATTGA
>NW_020955719.1:0-1718 GCF_003031625.1 Empidonax traillii
AAACCAACGCAATCCAGAAACAAAACCTTCTAATATATATAGTCTACTTCCTTACCTTCCTTTCTATGAATGGCTTTAACTGCAGAGTATGAGAAATGAAGATTAAAACACACCAATAATTAAGACCCAACAGTGGCCAACAGCTGAGGTCATGCTTTGCATTGGACAGAACATTAATCCATTAAGCCCAAGAGGTAGAATTCTTTAAGGAATCCTAAACAATCATCTTTGACCTGCTCAAGAGTTTCTAAAACAACTCTGATATTTGAGAATCATTTCCTTAAAGAAATCATTTCCTTAAAGAAACCTAGCAAAACTGGCTTGAAATATTTACCAGAACTTGTCATTTATTATGCCTACAAACAAAAATCATAGATGATTGTGGTGGTTTGGACTTGGCTCCCTGCCAAATGCCCAACCCCCCCAGTAGCAGTCTCTCTATTCCTCCCTTTCTACTTCCCCCAGGGCAAAGAAAAAAAAACTATGCAAATTGAAGAACCCGAAAACCAAGCTAGTTATATAAAAAATATGTTTTATGAATATTACAGTTAAGATGCTATGTACACAGCAAACGGGAATCCAAACACCCCCCGAAGGGATAGGGAAAGGGGAAAAAGGGACAAAAGGAAACAAAAAGGGACACCGAATAGATATGCGCAATCAAACCTGAGAACTAGTAAAATAACTAGTAAAACAAATCTCACCACATCCCTTAGAAAGAAACAGGACTGACACACACGGCCAGCACTCCCCAAGCCTCCACGTGGCAGGTCAGTGGATGCTGCAGGCCTCAGCCTTAGATAAGCGAGACCAACACAGGGACCCACTGTTCCCGAACTTCAGTGGAAGAGAAGAAGAACGAAGGCCGCTCCTCCCCTCTTATTTATACCACGACTTACGTAAAAATCGTATAGAATAGTGGGAACACTGCCCCTTCCTTGGTTACAAACTGGTAACCAGGGAAGGCCTAGATTAAAACCACCACAATGATATAATCTTTAAGGTTGGAAAAACCACTAAGATCATTAAGTCCAACTGCTAACCCAGTACCACTGTGTTCACCACTAAACTGTGTCCCCAAATGCCACATCCACACACCTTTTGAACACTTCCAGGAATGGTGACTCAACCACTTCCTCGGACAGCCCGTTCCAATGACAGACCACCCTTTCAGTGAAGAAGCTTTTCCTCATATCTAATCTACCTCCTTTCAGGTAGTTGTAGATAGTGATAAGGTCCCCGCCCCGAGTCTCCTTTTCACCCGGCTAAACAACCTCAGCTCCCTCAACTGCTCCTCATAAGACAGGTGCTCTGGATCCTTCACCAGTGTCTTTGGCTACACTCCAGCACCTAAATGTCTTTCTTGCAGTGAGAAGGAACAAAACACATGTACACAAATGCATCATGAATAGTAAGCACACAATTATAGCAAATTTACTCACAGGAAAAAAAACCCACCACAGATTATCCTTGTAATGAAAAAAACCACAATCTCAAACTACAGCAAATTCCCAGCACATTTATAGATACTGCAGACAGCACAAAGCTGCTTCCACAGTTCAAACACAAATTCCTCAGATACACAGCCTGTATGATCTTAATTCAGGCCACTTTTTCAACATGTTGTATATAAAATGGCCAGTCTCTTCGCGAACGAAGAACCGGGGAAGGTCTTTCCACCTTCCAGCCTGCGCATTGGATTTTTTTTTTTAGGTGAG
>NW_020955719.1:3391-90752 GCF_003031625.1 Empidonax traillii
TATTATACAGTCAACTATTAGCAGTTCTGTTATTTTAGACACAAGAAACAGAAATTCTTGCCTCCATTATGAGATCTTGCTTTTCATCTGGTAGAAAAATTCACTGACATTTTCAGAGTTAAATATGCTTTTTTCTATCATAAAATTTAGATTGAAACAAATAAACTTAATTTTCCTGCTGACCTTAGACAGACTAAAATAGCTGGGCAAAATAATCTGCATATTGCCTGAACTGAGGCTTGCCTCAATCCTAACAACTCGTAGGAGGAGGAACAAATGGTAAAAAAAAAAAAAAAATAATCGTGACTCTTTGCCCTAGAAAAGATACCAGCAAATTCACTTTCTGAGTGTGTCTCAATTGCTTATGTCTTCAGCCATGCCTTTAGGCTTCACACCACTGCCTCTGTGGCTACTGAACAGCAAAGCAGAACTTTCACTGGCCACAGCTGCTGTCTATTTCCATCTGCATGACAAGCCCCTCATTCCTATTAGCTGTGACTTCAAACTCATCCAGCTCTACAGACATCAACCTTTCCTCTTCCAGCCAGGCTGCTTCCCTCCTCTCCAGGCAGGGTTGTCTCCAGGCAATGGGCACATAGAGCAGTACAGGCAAGCAGGCAGGCAATCTCCTTATCCTCATTTTCTGTCATTTAAAACTATAGCAACCTCCTGCAGCTCCAAAGCTCAGATTTCAAAGAAACAGTGGACTATTAGGGAAAAGGTTTTATTAATCTAAGAAAGGCTAGAGCAAAGACACAGGAAGGAAGCAGACTTGTACATTTCCAGTTGTAATATGCTCTCAACTATGACCCATTTCTGATCAAACCTGGGAGACCATCTATGGCAAGTGCGTGACACAAAGCCAACCATCACTGACAAATTTCACATTATTTCAAGATATGTGAAACTCTATATAGTTAAATCATATGAACTGAAGAAAACGGGAACAAAACCAGCCAACCTCCTCTATCTACCTCCTCCTCCACTCCCACACACACTTATTTCTTACAGAGAAATGACTGTTTATGTGCTGAAGCTTTTACAGAAACTTCTATTTGAAAGCAACCAGCATGGAAAATACCAGCCTGAGCTCTTGCAACTTTGCCACACTTCAAGGAAATACTCCAAATGGTCTGTAATAGGTTTCAATATATGTTCTCCTCAAGTTCTTAGTTTTTAATTGCTTTGATTTGTAAAAATCTAGTTTCAGCAAAGCCCTAAAGTTGGGTTTCCACACTGATCCTAAAAATGCTTCTTAATTTGCTTGCATACCACTAACTTTTGATTCAGATCATTGTGATTTAAAGTATTTCTAGGCAACTCCAAAGCACTAGTGTTTTACATCAGAGACTTCTGGAATGGAAACCAAATTTAAAACCAAAGTAAGCGTAAAATATTTATGAGTAATATCTATTTGCATATGAACATATAATTATGTACTTAAAAATACTTCTAAATAACAGAATTAGAAATTCACATTTCATAGAAAAGGTTTACCTAATTGAGGAAGAATTTAGTCTTGTATTTACACAAATGCCCATAAAAAAGGAAAAAAACCCACCCTCAAACTCTCTACAGTATATTTTAGACATCAAGTTGATTCTTTGTATAAACTATTGACTAAATACAAGAAAAAATACTGAAAACATAAAACCTAACAGGAGGAAAACAGGAAAACAGAAAAACAGAACATTTGTCTTTTAAGCAAATTGCTTTCTTTTCAAACTACAAATCTTCTGAGTCAATAATTAAGTATATGTAGGACTTACATTAGACACTTATTCTCCTGGTCAGGAAAAAGACTAGAATCTGAACCGTAACTCAGAGGAATTTCTGAGGCTATGTGAATGACAGATATGCCACAAACAAAAATGTCATTTAACCATAAAGTCAGGGTGGTAGAACCCTTCCTAATATGCAAGTCACAAGCTGAGGTCAAAATCTTTAAAAAAAGTTGACACGTGAACACAGGACTACTCAGATACAAAGCTCAGCATATGCAGAAATATTCTGATCGCTGACATCAAATTCAAAAGAAAAAAGCAGAAAATTGAATAAAAATTATTATCTCTAACATTATTACAATTTCTCATCAGTTCTCAATTCACAGCTGTATTAGATGGAGACATACCGGTATTATTCCACAAATTATTATTACTTTCAAAATCAAATACTTTTAAAGCCATAATTCTGCTATCCCTCAAACATCTAATTTTCTCCAAGTAAAGTCAATACTGAATTTTAAAATCTTAAGAATTTATGAAAAAGTAATGGAAAACAAAGTACTGGAGGGCATTACGTAAATGCATACCTGCATGTGCCCCTTTTCTTTCACCAGTATTATAGTCTATACCTCCAAATTACAAGGATGCATTCCTGGTACACAAACAACAAATAAGAGCCACATCAAAAACAAGGGGTACATGCAGAAACATCATTTACACTTATTTTTTTTTTTAAATGTTTGAAGCTCCTTTCTAAAGTTCATTTTCCTGATCTTTTTTCTATGATGGAAGGCAATCAAACAAAACTTGCATGTGTTCTAACTCACCACAATACTCTCTGGAGAGTCAAACTTCTTTTTCTTTGATTTCTTTGCGTCTGTTAGGCCTGCATGGCGTCTGAAGATTTCCTCAAAGCGAACTTTGGTTTTTGCCTTTGCCTCACTTTCAACTGCAAAAAGAAGTCTACAGTATTATTTACTATCTCAATAATCACCATTGCTAAAAAAGTGCATAATCATGATTTAAAATTGCAAAAGATGAAAATTATTTATCAGGGAAAGTTTACCAACAAATTTGCTTGTATTCAGTTAAGAAAAAGGCTGTTGAATCCTCAGCTACAGCAGCATATTTACCATTGCCATTACAATTTTTACAAAAGTCCCTAAGTTTAAAATAAAAAAACCAAAACACTTCAAAAAGCAACTATAATCATGCATTCAAAAAGAAGCCAATGCAACATTAAAGATTTATATGAGACAAAATATGTACTGGAAATCAAAAACAAAGTATTCTTACCTGCTGGCATTTTCAGTCCTCAGTTAGAAGTGGCTCAACACACCAGCTGCCTCTTCCTCAGAATTTACAGTTCTATTTAAAGTAATTAACAATTTTCATTAACATAACTGGTCCACAGACTTGAAGCTAACAATTGAATGTGTGCTGATTAATACTGAGTACAGGTGTTTTAGTCTGGAAATAAATATTTCCCTATTTGTCTAAAATATTAAAAGCTTTCTGCCATCAAATCCCAGCTCAGGATTCTCAGCATCTATCTGATACTTATTATTTGAGAGTAAATAAATAACAACACTACAATTGGCAATAGCCAAATAATTCAGCACTGTAGTCCTCCAATCTGCTAAAAACCTCAAGAGTTTATTTAAATAACAATGACCCACAAAGCCATATATATTGAAGCCTTTCTAATCGGGTTCCTATCCTGACAGCATCGAGGAAGTCACATTGTAGTCAGCTGATACCTTCCAAAACAAAAACTAGTATCTGCCAGCAAATCTAACTTTATTACAAATCTCTAAATGTTTATGTTTACACAAAGCATTTGTATTTTTTATAAAGCAGACAAGCAATTACATGAAACTCATTTCTCTAAAGAGAAAAATGTTAGGCCCTACCAGTTGTGGAGAAAAGCCTACAAATGCAATCCAAAAAAAGCTTGAAGGCAAAGAAAAAATATTACCCAGCTTTATCTTTTCATCAAGAAAATTCAGAATGTTTTACAAAAAACTTTAATATAAAAAGCTGTTTTGTAAACAGCAGAACTAATGAAAAGTAGATTTCTATGAAAGTGTTATGTTCCCCTTAGCCTTCTAAACAACGAACTATCGTACCTATCTCCCTGACAGCCCATCCGACAACAGCTCCAAGTTCTCCCAAGGCAACATGTCCTGTTAGACACCAGTAACTCTCATTGACTGGACACCCAGACTACAGCAACCCTAAAAAATTAAGACACAGCATTAAATACTGCCAGGCCATATGGTTGCACTACTCTTGCACCATTCTGGTCCAAGCCACCTAACACCCATACACGGTTTAGGAGTTATTCTGGATTATTATTAATAGGCAGTTTGCATGCAGCCACTCAGACTTGAGAGAGCTCAATAGCAGTAAAGTGAACCAAACATACCACAGGGCCTCAACACTGACAATCGCTCCTGGGCACACACATCTTGCCAGCCAAGGGAAGGTATGAGGCTATATTGGGTCCCCAAGAATTTACACAACTGTACCATCAGATCCCTCTCATCTTTCTTTCACAGTGTTACTTGCACAGGCTACACACCTTCAGATCATTCCACACTTATTACGTAGAGCACTGTGGCCTGCTGGATAGCCAAACCAAATTAAAAAAAAAAAATAAAAAAAGGCAAAAAGTGTTCAGGTTGGTTTGGGATTATAGAAGTGCTGATTAGTCAGTTGCCAGGTGTCATTAGTTTACTTCAACAAAGCATTTACACTAAGTATCCAACAGTCTAAGGACGTTTGATATGAGCAAGGATGGCCAGAAGGGACTTTATTGGAAGCAAAAAAAAGTTTAGTTCTGTTATATGCTTCACCATAACACTGATGAGGTTGCAATATTTTCACTAACTGACACGTTCTGACTCGCAAAGCAAAGCTTTACTGTCACAACTAAACCAGTAACAATTAAAAGCAACACTTATTACAAGAAATGGTATCAGAAAACACCACTGGAAAATAAAACTGCTTTTGCAATTTATACTTAGTTACACCAAATGGGTATTTTAAAAGTACTACAGTTATTAAGTGCTGCTTTTCAAGCAGTCAATTCACAATTGGCTAGAAAATCTATAATTCAGAAGAGTAGAACACTAGACATGTTTATAAAATACAGCAGATTCTATCACTTTAATCATTCACTGAGGACCACAGGAACATGGAAAAGTCTCTTACAGTTCGTTAAGCGATTTAAATCAGCCCTTGAAAACTAATTACAAACAAATGAAACGCTGAAGGACTCTTAAATTTAAAACAAAAATATATGAGAGACAATATAGAACACAAAAACAAAATGAGTAAAGTGCATACCTGATCCAAGTATGGTGAAAGGTTAAATAAATCAGTTACCAAAAAAAAAACCAAAACAGCCAACCTGTAGGTAAATTAATTTTGCAGACACATTTGCTTATAATGAAACAAACACCTTTCCAAAGGCCAGGCTCACCTCACAGCTACCATCATTCTGTCTATTTATTCAGCAATTATCTATCCTCTTGTGGCAATAAAATTAAGAGATAAAGTCCTCTTGATAGTGCTATTATTTAATACACATTTCCAATTTAGAATTTCATGACTTTCGACACAGTGCATTAAAGCAACTATTAGACTTGTGTAAATATAGATCATTAAGCAACAGGAATAAGATCAAGGCTGTTGACTAGTGTAATCTCACCTTGAAATAGGAGAGATTTAATGGTACATCCAAGTTCAGCAACCACAGTCCCCCAATCTGAATAAACTATTAACATCAATTTTGTAAAATGCATTTTTGCCTAATCAGATTGAATCTCTTCCATGTTAGACAATATAAGACAATTCAGGAATGACAAAAATACATTCCAGCCACTAGGAATAACCACAGAAACAAATTAATGAAGGCCAAACTTTCAGGAATTACTATATACTTTCCCAAAAATCACCTAGTTTGCTCTTCTCTAATATACATGTACATATATTATATATATATGTGTGTATATATATACACATATTATATACATATATTAATATCTAATATTAAATGTATTTATAAAAGTGATTGTACATTAAATTCTTGCTCTTTTCCCAATATTTTGAAATACTGAGTTCCTATATTCTCCATCTGTAATATAGAAATTCTCTGTGCTAAACATGCCACAAAGGCCACTGTTCACAAAACCTACTGTTATTGGTCACTAAAATAAGATATAAATCAAACTTATACTATAATGAGCAGAACGTACAAAATCTGTACTACATAATGCAAAGTGACAAATTTCCTACCCAATTAGGACCATTTAGGAAACTGAGCCAACAAAACATTATTGCACATCTCAGGATTTTCCTAAACTAAAATCCTCAACTTTTCTTTTGTTACAAAAAGTGAGTGTAAACTTCAGTGGCTGAAAGCAAGTAGAACAGCAGGCCTCATTTACTTATCTTTTAGATCATAATGGGAAATCTTAGGTTTTACTGGTAGGTTTCTAATTCAGCTATCTGTAGGTATCACTACTTTGAAAGAACTTCAACTCAGAATTATAGAGCAAAATAACACCGAGCTGAATCTGTTTCTCTTCACAATTGCATAAAAAAAAATTTTGGCATCAAAAACCAATCTGGTTTTATTAAAGAAAATTTACTATTTACCTCCAGAAAACTGACAGACAGCTTTATTATTACCAGGTAAACACCTATGTACTTGCATATCAAATGGACACAACTAAAAATGTAGTAGCCTTCTACCAGTTTAGATGTGCCTGTAAAAACCTTGTGTTCATACTAATTAAAAAAGACGTTTTAAAAAGCTGGTGCTACTCCCAGTTTTCAAGTACTATCAGAAAGTTTTAGCTTCAGAGGAACTCCTGGGTAGGCGTTTTTTCCCCCAGAAATTTGGCAGCTTTAGTCAAGAGAAAGTTGCAGACTCTCTTTGCCCTGATGGACTTCAGTTCTGCATAAGGAAATATAGCTGACTTCTGCTGTTTATTGAAGTCTCTGTCTTATCCGACAATTATGAAAATGCTTTTTCACCAGGTATTTTAATTTCCAGTGAGGTATACTTTTTTTTTTGCCTAGAAGAACAGTGGTAGATAAAACAAATAAAAAATGAACAATCACAGCACACACCACAACTGGACTAACCAATGGAATTATTTAATGAGCACGTGACGGGAGGATGCACATTCCTCACGGGAGGGAGGCACCCCAGCTTTGGAGATCAACGTGTCAGGCACGGAGCAGCACCGTGTGTTCGCGTGCCACGGGGTATATATAAACTAACCACGCAATGCTACCTGAGTGAACTACAAAGCTTGTGAACACGGGGGGGAGGAATAATACTGCTCAAGGGATTACGGCTTCCCGCGGCACCGCTTCGTGCCACCGCGCCGCGCCGAGACCGGCAGGTCTCCCTAGGTCGCCTGCCCCGACAGTCACCCCGCGGGGTTACCCCGAGCAACCACGGCGTTCGAACGAGCGGGACCCGCTCCCGCTGCTTCCCGGAGCGCGCCGAGGCCGCCCCCGCATCCCCGCGCTCCCGGCCCGCGCTGGCCGCCGCCCAGCCCGCTCCCGGCTCCTGCTCCCCGCCCGCGCCAATCGCCCCGCCACGGCGCGGCCCCGGCGCGCCAGTGGCTGCGCCCCCGGCCCCGGGGCGGGCAGGGGAGGCGGGGAAGGGCACAGCGGCGGGGAGGCGGGACCCAGCCCCACCCGCCCTGGGGGCCGCGCACCGCGGAGAGCAGCGGCACAAGCCCGGCGGGACCCCCGCCGCTCGCAGCCTCCCCTGCCTGGGGTGCGGCCCCGCTGCCCCCGCGGGCATCACTCACGTCGGACCCGTACGTTCCCGGGGCGGCGGCTGCAGATGCCCCGCCTTCCCGCTCCCCCCTCCGCGGAGCCGCGCCGGTGGTTCTGCCCAAAACAACCCCGGCTTCCAAGGAAACGGCGCAGGCGCGTAGGGAAGAGGGGCGAGGAGGAGCGGGCGCGGCGGCGGCGGCGCCCCCTGAGGCCGCGGAGGGCGGCGCTCCCCGCGGCGGAGGCGGGGCGGCTGAGGGGTGTTAAAAGTTGTTTTGTTGTGTTTAGCACAGCGAAATCTCGGTGCTTGGCTGAGGGGTACCCCGCCTTCTGTGTTCCGGGTCTGTTCGCAGTGGTGGTTGCCTCTCATGTGTCACGAGTTGTTTACGAAAACCTTTGGTTGGAATTGAATTAATAAATAAATAAATAAATAAACAATTTAAGAAAATAATGTGAAAAGCATTAGAAACTGCAACTGCCTAGGGAATACCTTATGGTCCATTGGGAAAAAAGTGTCAGAAGTCCATGATAGTTCTCTCGAGTTCACCCTAACGGAAGTTTCTTGCGGAAGAAAAAAGTCACAGGGTGACGAGCTCTGCTGGAGTCAGGAGGGCGTCTGTCAAAGTGTTTTGAATTAGCTTTCTGCAAATGGCAGCACAAATGAATGTCCTTAAGCTATGCAAATGCTGGAGAAAATTGTATTTCTGGTCTGATTAAGTAGCGAACTTAAGCAGTGTTGGGGTTTTGGTGGGGTTTTTTAACTCTTAGGAATAATAACTCATTATTGGAATGAAAGAAATCTATTTCTTCTGTGTAATACCTGACTAAAACTAAAGATAGCTCCTTCATGCTCTGCAGGGTTTGAGAAATTAATGCAAGGTTTTGAATTAATGTGGTCAGATCTTTTCAGAAGCAAAGTTGGGTAAAATTAGCCTTTGGTTGACAGTGAGCATTTTTTACCAGCTAGAGGTGAGCTATTGCTTGTGATCCTATGGTTCTGACATAGTTCCCAAGCATAGTGTCTTTCAGATTCTGTGAATGAATTACACTGGCTGCCAAAAAGAATGCACATTCTGAAACCTTGCTTCCTTGTTTCTCAAGCATTACTAGTGACAGATGCTTGTTATCTCTTTCTGGTACTTACCTCTTCTCTGCTTTCTCAAATGCTTACATGCGCTCAACCGATAGGTAGGGGTGTTTCTTTTTTCATAAGGCAGGTGTCCTGGGTTGCTGTGGCATAACGCAAACAAAAAACAACCCTCAGCATTTCTTGTGCTTCTTTTTGATGTTTGGTGTATCTCCATTCTTGTGTGTTTCTGTCCTTGGTAGTACCCCAAACTCCGTTAAATAATTGCTTTGAACAACCTGGTCTCACTTTAAGGTTGGCCTTATATTGAACAGGACCAGAAATCCAGATGTTCCTCCCTAAGTTTTATGTGACTTATGTGTTATGTCTATATTTGATGTATAATTAGATGACAGTTCTAGTGCTATTTTTCTCAGTATCCAAGACACTTCAAAGGGTCTTGGGTCAGTCATAAGGTAAACATCCTAGTCAAAGGGTACATGTATGTCTGTAACCTAGCAGGTTCAGAAAAATTCTAATCCAAATCCTAGCCCCAACTTCCAATGTGGACAAAATGACAAAATGGTTCCCCAAGAGAATACAAATTTATTGCTTATTGTGATATGTTACCTCTGTTTGATAAGCCTGATGTTACATCCACAAATTGTTTAGGATGCAGCAGAAAAGCTACCTCTTCAGTGTTTTCATTTGTGAACATCAGTACCAATCTTAACAACACCAGTACAGTCAATCACAGAATCACAGAATATTCTGAGCTTGAATGGACCCACAAGGATTGTCGGGTCCAACTCTTAAGTGAATGGTCAAGAAACAGATAGGTTCATACCTAACTTGTCAGCCAGGATCTGACAAATTGTACCGAAAACTAGACATTTTCTTGAGAATCTGTTACAGGACAGTGACTGTGAAGACAGACTCCAAAAAGCTTTCAATATACCAGCTTGCACAGTAAACTGAGAGCTTCCTCGCACAGTTTTGCAGTTTTCTGTTTGTAAGGGACACTTAATGATTTCCACATTCTAAGATCACCAAAAGACTTTTGCAAACTGAAAAGAAGCAGCTGTTCACCCAGCAAAGCCCCCCTCCCCTGCCACTGCTCCTTTCTGGGGTGGGTCGCAAAACTGGTATAATGCTGCATAAGCACTGTTCCTCCCCAGCAAACACAAACCTACATCCTGTGCATGTGCACAGATATTCTAGCACAGTGCTGTCTCAATGAACTCTTCACCATGATTAGAGTTCTAACAGCTGAGACAGCAGGAACTGTAGAATATGTTGCTGGGTATGGCAAACCAGTGTGGAAAGCCAGCCAGGTTGAAATGAAAAGTGACTCATGGTAAATTCTGAAGAGTGCTGTCATCTTTGAAATTATGCTTCCTTTGAGGATTGGGATTGGGGTTAAATAAGAAGGATGAAGATATGGATTGGTGTCCACTATATAAAGGCCCAGGGTATGTAGGGCTGTAATTCTTAGATGGTAAATATTGAGACTACTGCCAGATGGCTCTTCTGAAAGGAAGACTGAAGAAAGATCCTACTTTTTCAGATCTGTTAAAATGTAAGATCCTAGAAGTCCCCCAGATGCTGGATAAATGCTGAGCCTGGCAGAGTGAGTGGCTGTCCTGGCTACAGCTAGGAGAGGGATAGTTTTTGCAGCAGGCAGGAGAGGACATGGCTAGGACCTGAAGGTTATTCTGTACCACCTCACATCATTGCTGGAGGAGAGGGTAAAGAGACTCTCTTATGGGGAGAAGAGGTCCCTTCCGGTCAAGCAAGGACAGGGTGGATATAGTGGTGGGTTAATGCTGGTCCCGAGCCAGAGGGAGCAGTCCGGGTGGAATGGCTGCGGTCAGATCAAGCTCTGCACTCTCTCTTTTGTACGCTTTTGTTATTAATATTGTCGCTGTTACTGTTCATTTTATTATCTCGTTGTTTCCAGTAAATTGTTTTTACCTCAGCCCGTGATCTTTGCGTTTTGTGCCTCCAATTCTCCAATCTGCTGAAGCAGGGAGGGGGAGGGAAAAGGAGGGGAAGGAATGACTGAGTTTTGTGTGGTTTGCAATTTCACTGGAAACAGTAAGTTGGGGAGTACCATTCTTAAACCACAACAGTGGCCTATGGCAGCTGGGAGGCATAGCTGTGGTTAAAAAAAAACAGTCATTTTAAATCATTGACATAGAAAGCAGATTTGATGTCTAATATTTGACCTGTCAGCAGCAGTAATGGGCTACAAAGCCTTCTAAATAAACTTGGCACTAGGCATCAACAAGTTTTCCTATTACTAGTACAAACTTCTTTCAAGTTTCCAGGAGCCCTTGTTTCATGACAATGTCTTAAGGAGTTTTGTGACCACTACACTTATGAAAAACACAGGGTATTTGTGCAGTCGTAGTTCTATAAGCAAGTAGTGGTCAGGCCCATTTTCCATGTCAGAGGAGAATACATCTCACCTCTTCAGCTGACTTGTTTAGTTGGATTTTTTGGGGTATAGGCAGATGAAAACACTGCAGCTCTTATTCATGAAGAATAGATTCTGTGATAAAACCAATAAGTCTGTACTAAATTTGGAACAGTTAAAAATCACTATTTCAGAGTTAAGAATGTTCCATATAGAAAGCTACTGTAAGCCAAGGTTTGACGTGCTGATCTAAACGACTTTTCCCCCCATGATACTTCTTATGAGGTCCTATGTCTTACAGTTCTTCTGATCTACTTTGCATAGTGCATAACATGATCTGCTGATATTAAGCAGTTCTTAACATTGCTGATCACACTTTCATGACAGCCAAAGATGTTGCAATATGTATTCCAATGTCACTGTCACGGATCTATTTTTTTTTTTTTTCCATTTTTCCGATAGTGAAAATTTTTTTACAATATTTGAACTTCACTCATTATTACAAAGGGAATAGAAGTCAGTAGCAGTATATAGGAAATCCAGCCTGGGAACCTGTACAGCCCCTAGAATAATAGGATGAGTTTTGCCTGTACTTTGATAGCCTGTGGAACAGACCAAAGAAAAGAAAGCGCACTCCAAACATAACACATCCTGTCCAAATACATAGACAAGTGTGCAATTCCTATTCTGCTAAAAGGAGGAAAGCAAGACTTTTGAAAAAGATAGAACAGCAATTATGTATGCATGGAGTTTTTCAATGGATTAAAAAGCATGTGCTCACTGTGTTCACCTGATTTTTCAGTTGCAGGGGGCTTGTATAGAAAAAGAATTCCCATTATCTTACATTTGGTCTGTGTAGGAAGTAGAAATGATGGCATATTGTAGTGTACAGGTCGAAAGTTTGTTGATTGCAGAAATTTCAGAATGATCAAGGTTCTTTTCAGAGCCTAACTTTCAGCAAAAGGGTAGAATCTGTCACACGCAGGGACAACCTCTAGGTGTCACTTCAGTGTACGAAATGGAAACAAGATTTGCGGTTGGGTAACAGCTCTAAAGATGCAGCGGTATTTGGCAGAAGTTAATTGTTTAACTACTGATCACTGGATTATTTTCTCTTGATAGCAAAACGTAATTGAGTTTCTGGTATTGGGTATTCAAAGCAAACGGTCTGATTGACATAAATTGCAGCTTGAGTAATTTATGAGGCAACGGAAACAAGAATTTTAATTATATGATATTGATAGGAAAAGGAAGTGACACAAAAGTTAAATCAATCACCAATTTCTGAAAAAAACTTAGAGACTAATTGTGCAGGATGTTCTGCATCCTGAGATTATTGCATCTTGCATGCCCATTTTCTAGTGCTTTGAAAAGAAATCATAAGTTCTGACTATGCTGGAAAGCTGGTGTTCCCCAAATATGGGGATTATATATATGGCAGCATAGACGTCTGTATGTGTTTATTTGTCAGTCTGCATTTCTGTCGCTGCTTTTCGGAGACCTGAAACTCTTTAAGCTGAGAAGATTTCCATGTTGGTTCAGTCCTTGACTCATCTTCTAATCCTGAAGTGAGTGCCCTTAGTTCAGGTGGATACATAAACAGTCCTTTCTCAGAAGAGAACTTTTGCATGTGTTTAAGAATGTCCTTTATCCTCATTGACTTTATTGAGCCATAGTCACCAACTCTAACTGTTTTCTGGAGTATGGATTTTCTTGTGTTCTATTGCCTTCTTGTGGGTGAAAGCTCTTCCAAAACTAAACTTCTGTAATGCAGAAAACTTACTGCAGAGTATAGTACATTTTTTACGTCTAGGCAAGACCAAAAAAAATTCTTACATTAAAATTCAGTAAAATATTTAAAGAAGCCTACTTTTTTTCTTCTATTTGAACATGTTTACAGTTTAGGACTTTGAAATGTTTTAACAAAATCAAGCCTTAGTTGTCATCTTAATGAAGAGACTTGGAGCAAGGCTGGAACTATGAATTGGCACAATCCTAGGATCTGGTACTAATGGGAAATGTAAGACTTCTAAATTTTTAATAAGTAATTTTATTTTTCATTCTAAATGGGTGGAAGTTTATAGTAGAGTCACATCAATACTGCCTCATATCTCAGATTGTGTACCAATATATTCAACATACTAGATTATCTATTTATAATAAATTTTTATATTTATACATTATGAGAAGAGTAAGATAAACTCTTTTTTTTTTTTTTAACTGCCAGAAAACTATGTTTCAGAAACCACAGGTTCAAATTGTCTTTCCAGACAATGAGGTCATGAACCCTCTGAAGGAAAATTTTATCGTGTTTTCAGTAGAGTTAATACTTTTTGAGCAGCATCTCCCGAGATATAGCTAAATCTCCACTGTTGTTCTCCTGCCTTCAGAACAAAAATTCTGTCTTTTTGAAAGCAGGTTTTCGTTCGGAAAATGTCGCAGAAAACTTTCGATACCTTGCCACAGGATGGCAGTGTAACAGCACGTCATTAAGTTTAATTTTTCTGAAGCGTTCTGGAAACATTGGCTATTGGAGCTAGAATTTGTCTGTGACTAACTGTAGCATTGTTGCTTTTTGACTTTTCAAAACACCATTGTTCTGCTTGTATGTCTAGTGCATCTTTGCGTAAGTTTTAATGGAATTGTTTTCCTTTTGTATTATCAACTGTACAATAAGCTTTAATAAAGAGTAATGAATCTCCTGAATATCCCTATTGTATCCTATGATTAAGAGTAGATACAATAGGATTATTTGTAGACTACTAGCCACAATCTTTTTCAGAAAATTAATTTATTCTTTAAAATGCACATTTCAGAATATAATTGTTGATGCGCTTCATCTGATATCCTTTCTTCTAAATGGTTGGGTTTTTTATCAGGTCAGTTTGAAGATTTTAGATCATAGTCCTTTGGTAGCTTTTCATAGCTTTTCCAAAGCCTTCAAGCCTACTTTTTCACACATTATTGTTTATCTCACTGGGATACTTCAGTATTGTATTAAGGTTCCTTTCTTTCCATGCTCCCACTGGTTTCTTGAGTAAGAATCACTATTGTCAGCAAAAGAGTTGCCATTTTTTTACTTGGGGAATACTTTAATAGTTTCATTGCAATATTCTGTTTTGTGTCCTTGCTGTTATTTGTTTCTAATCGATTTGCTGTGGAGTATTGCTAGACCTTCACTGAAGGTACCTGAGAGGTAAATGAAACAAAGTGAGTTTGTCTTCATGACAAATTGTCAGGCCATATTTATCATATTTATAAAAAACATGAGTTTTGTGGAATTTCTTTTTTTATATCAAAGCCATTAAAATTTGTCATCCTTTTGTGATTAACCAAGGGATAACACAACTTTGGATTTGTACTGAAGCCCAAGAGTCTGCCTTTCTAGGCGAACTCTAGGTGATCCACCTAGAAAGTGGAATGTGTTACAATTTGCCAATGCATAGGAAGGAGCTGGTTTTTGTAGAGAGCATGTTGTGCTTGAGCTGTTGAAACATCAGTCAAAGCTGAGATAACTTGCAGTGAGTTTTCAAATTTATTCGAACTCCAAGAAAGATGGAATAAGTTTTGACTGGGTGTCATTTTGTCATGAAACAATCTGAAATTAAATAACATGAGAAATCTCAGTTTTGTTCTGAAATTCTGCATTCAACCTGATGTTCAGTTTATTTCTGCAGTGACTGGCACTGAGTTATTTAGTAATTCTGCTTCTGTTAGGATGATGTGCTGGTACTGTGCTATAGTCACTTTTGGTATCTGCCCAGCAAAAATAAAAACTTCACCTTTAATTTGTCTTACTAAAATGCACCGTTCTGTCAAAGTTTCATATGAGGTTTATAAAGATGCTTTAGAAGTCAGTGTTAGTTGACATTCAGATTAATTTCTGAATAAAACAAACTCAAAATGAAACTTATTGAAGACAATTACTAATTAAACATCTAAATGGTTTGATGTTTGAGAGCAAAATGAACAGAACACTATTTTTCATAAAATGCTCCTTACTGTGCACAGCAAGAATACAAATTACTTGTAAAGATGCTTGTAGTTTAAAAAATATCCTGCAGTTCAAATATTCAACATGGACAAGATCTAAGTCTCTGTTCTGCCTTTTCTGTTGAGCAAGAAAGCAGGAATAGACTGAAGATAATTTTCTACCAGTCAGTTTTCAGTGTTGACTAGCTCTATAACCTTTTATAGCCATCTCTAGGATCTTTAGGAATCCTGTCTTGACAGGTCTTTTTTATATATCTTTACCCTGTCATGATGCATAATGAGCATCTTTTTAGCCATTGTTTCTCTGTCCTTTTTATCAATTCTACATTTTCTAACTCCTACTTACATGCCTGTCTTGATTCTGTTAGCTACCTGAGGTACAGGCATGACTTCAGTTAGAAATTAATTTTTGGCAAAAAGTTTTTCTTTTCCTTGTTTCTCATTTCATTATACTAAGTTCTTTTGTTTCTGAATCTAGAATTGTCCTTGATCCTTCTTCTTTTCCTTCTACACTCTGTTTTTCTGTCATGTTTTCTCTGTCTACTCTTGGAAGACAGAATTTGTACTTAATGTAGTATTACCTGCTTTTTCTGTGCTTGTAATATTTTTTTTCTTTCCTGATTCAGCTGATTCTTATGCTCTTTCTGTATCTTCTTGCTGCTAAGCTAGGTAATCTAAAGCCAGCTACTCTTTCTTGTTGCTGCAAGAGAATAGAGATAAGTTTTTTTGCTTCAGGATGCAGAACTTAATACCCATGTGTTTTGCTACTGGCTTCTTCTGACTGCAAAAAGGTCTTTTAAAGCAAGGATACAGCAACCTAACCACATCAGGGACAAAGATCTCAGATGCAGGTAAATAAATCCATCAGTCAAATGGAAAACCTATTGCATAATACCAATGTATTGGAAAATAACAGGATCAAGATTGCTTGATTTACTCCTGAAATACTTACTAGATGCTTTTACTTATCTCATCTCTTTAGTATTTTGATAGGAAAGGTTTCTTGCTAGATGTTTTTATGATTTTGCAAACTGTTTCATGCCTACGGTCATTATGTTACTAGCAGTCTTTCCCTAAGATCATAGTCTGTTTCTGCCTATCAGATAGTTTTCTACTATTGTCCCTCTCAGCATTTCAGCTCTTGGTTCAATTATTCTACTTTTACATGTCTATGGTCTCTTGATTATTTCTCTTACTTGGGCCTGTAGATCCTCATATGATTAGAAGATTATTTTCATATATACCCCAACTCTCTGAAGCTTTCATATAGTGCTTATTGAATCATCTCCAGTCGAAATGGTTTTGGTTTTCCATTTCCCCACTGCAGCTCACTTCTCTTCATTATTGGATAAAGCAGTAGTACACACATATGAAAGTCCAGTTGCTAGTGAATAGTTATGAAATTAATTTCTTACTATTCTTTTTAGTGTACTTTTCCTAGTGTATTTTGCATTACTATGTAATTCTGATGTTTCATAGCTCTCATCTTTTGTTTACACTGCCCAAACATTATTTTTTCTTTAACAAGCTGATAGAGCTTGCCTTTTTTGGCCTAGCTCATTGAATTAATTCTACTTATCACTTTTATTAGTTGCAGCAACTTGTACTAATCAAATGAGCTGTGGAAGGAAAAGTCTGTTTTGATGTGCTTGCCCCAGATCATAGAACACAGAGCTCTGAGGTGACCTGCAGTCTCTTTGGCCTTTTTACTATAAGGATAACCATACACATATCATTATAGGCTGTTTATAAAATCTTCCAAAGTTGGAGTTTCCACAGCCACTTCAGTCACTATGTCCTGCTATGTTGTTACTTGTGGTTTGAGAAAGCTCAAAAAACAAAAAATGTTGAAAAATATCTCAAAGATAACATTTTCCAACTTTTCATGTGAAAGGGAGTCTACTTAGATGGGCATATCTACCACACTGTCCTGTTACATCTTGAAAATCCCCACTAATGGAGCTTCTACCATGTCTGTGGGGAGGCTATTCCAGTGATTGACTGCTTTCAAAATTTCTGTCCTGTACAGAGATTAAACCTCTCCCAGTGCAACCTGTACCCTTTGTTTTCTCCACATGGCTTCTTGTGAAGAGAGAGCCCTTGGACTTCGTGTAGCCACCCTTTGAGTACTGGAATACAGTGATGAGTTCCTTCCGAGCCTTCTTTTCTCCAGGGGAAAAGATCTAACTCCTTCAGTCTTTGATCATCTTTTGTGGCCCCTCGTTGGAATCTCTCTAGGCTGTCCATATCTTTTTTGAATTGTGGGTACTGCAGGTACAGCCAGGCAAGTGCTGAGTAGAGTGGGACATTCACATGTCTATCTCTACTAATAAGGTCTCTATTGCTTCCATCCACATTGTCCCTATTCCCTGCAATTCGTTCGCGAAGAGACTGGCCATACTATACCATTCCCTGCAAAAACAGTAGATTATTGCCTTTCTCTTTGCGTCAGTCAAGAGGAGCATTCTTCAGAATTTGAACAGTAAAACAATTTTTTTCCCTGAGTCTTGTCTCCAGCCTGAACAATCTCAGTGCTTTTGGTCTTTCCTCATACATAGATGGTGTGTTAGAGACTTTCAGCCATGCCTCTTGCTCCCTGCTAGACTCTGGACTTGGCCTGAATTAAACACAGCAAGTAAGGGCTTAGAGTTGACAAAGGCAAAATAACAGCCTTATCAATCTTCTGCGTGATAGTCATGTGTGCTTTTTATCAATAGCATTGATACTGTTGACTCACATACAGCTTGTCAGCCCTGTAGTTTCAGATCCTTTTCAGCACAGCTGTGAGCTAAACATTCCCCAACTTGTAAGCATGCTTACTGCTGTGCGTCTACATCTTGCACTCATCCTTACTGAATTGCAGTCTCCTTTTTCAGATTTATTTCCTGTTTGTCAAGATCTCTTTGAATTATAGCCCTTCTGCCCAAAACACTTGCAGTTCCGCACAGAGTGGTATAACTGCCGGTTTAAAAAGTTTCCTCTTTATTTACAACCCAATTGAAGAACTAATGCATCAAATGGTATCAGCTCCAGGGCAGACTCCTGCTAAAGTCACATTGATACAGCCTTTTTTATTGATAAATGATAGTGAGTAAACGATTGATACTTCTAAATAGGTTTCCCACCAGTTTTATACCCTCAACGTTTGTGTTTTCTCTGGAGTAGGCAACATTTGCATAACCAAAGTAGAGATATGAAAAAGTACCAAAAACTCTACAAAAGATGGGTATATGGTGTCTGCTGTCTCTTCCTCATGCATAAAAGTGTCACCATTTCAAAGCATGTTACTCTTTCACAGCAACTATGATCTGACCCAATTTATTTTCAACACAACTATGATGAGTGTTACATCAGTCATGCTGTAGTTTGATTATTCATTCCATGATTTTTTTTTTTTAATAGACCTGCTGCTAAGCTGATGGTTAGGTAATTTCCAAACAACACTTTTAATCTTTCCCCTACACTTTTATATTTGTCCTTGCCCAGCCTTGGAAGTTCCTAGAGACAGTTCAAAGAAGGATCACAAAAACAGAACTGCAGAAGTTACAAGGTAGGACTAATTCGGTTTATTAGAAAGAAAGCTGTGGTGAAGTATGTGTGCTGAGCTGCTTTCAAGGCTGAGGTGTTTACTAGGCTCATACTAATATTTACCTTTGGAAACGGGAAAGAGTTTTGTCTCTGGCTTGACAAGAAACAAGACAAGAACTTTTGCTTCCTTTAGCAGCTACTGGTATGGTTTGCCTGCTGATACCATTAATCGTGGCTTAGCTAGCATCTTTCACTACTGAAATTCAATCCCTTGTCTTTGCTTGGGACATACACCTTAATCATCTGAGAATGGAAATGTTTTATGTACAGATATCTGGGTAAAATCTAAAGGCCCCTTACCTCTATAGGTAGGATCAGATTAGATGATTTAATGGTCCTTTGAACTCTGAAATGTTATGAAGTTTATGAATAATCTAAGAAAATTTTTTCATATTTTCTGTTTTGCTTCATTTTCTGGCACTAACAAGTGATTATTTTACTCCAAGTTTATATTAATGTGCAATTCTGTGTTTTGTGGGAGACATCCATATTTCACAGAATAAAAACAAACACTTCATTGCAGCCTCTGATATGAAGCCACATACTGTCAAATTATAGTTGTGGGTTGCTGATTTGGAAATTCTTTTCATACACTTCACAACACAAGATCCACGTTAGAAGCAAATAATAATTTGGGTCAAATTCTGCTGGTTCAAGTAAACTGACTTTCTTGCTTGTTTTACAGAACTAGTCTTTTACATGTTACCTTCTTGAAAAGCATCAATTTTTACATATAGCTGAATAACAATTATAGATTTAAGTTAATTGTAATATTAAACTATGATATTTCTCTTACACAAAGTCTGAATTCTGAGATACTTTTAAGAGAGCTGAATATTATTCTAATTTTTACTATTTGATAGACAGTCTAATAATTGTTGAAAAAAGAACTCCAGAAACATACTTTGCCTTCTTGTAACCACTGCACTGCAGCTACACAAAGCCTTCTTTGTGGAGGAAGAGAGTTGGCTTCATCTCCTTTAGAGGCACCTTGAAAGGAAATTTTGTCAGATCACTTATGTAAAAATGGAAAAATGTATTGAAATTTCTATCTTTTTAGTGAATTAGCTGTTGACCGTAAATGGCTGAAGATAAGATACTTTAATTTCACAGTCCTCTTTACTCTTTAATAAAACAAACAAACAAACAAACAAAACCCCCCCAAAAAAGACTGGTGCAAAATATCGCCATGTTTCTTAGACCTAGAGGTGGACTAAATTGTCCCCCAGAATGTAGCATTGTTCCAGTGACCCAGACATGCTGTGAAACGTAATAATCACAGCATTTGCTTGCTTCAGACTTACTTAAGTTTCTCTCTGTGAAAAAAAGTCAGACTTTTCCAATAAATGCACTGTTTGTTTGTTTTTTCAGTAATGCAGAGATATAAAAATATATTAGAAATAAGGGGGTGGGGGATTGTTCACTGAAAAACACCCTGTTCCCTTAAACTGCTTTAGTTGTATCTTTACATATTTATCTCTTTTCAGTTAAAAGACTTGAAAGAATTTGTATTTTTCTTTTTTTTTTCCACCTGTTTTACTCAGCTAAGAGATAAGACAACTTGGAAGACAGACATTGATGTCTTGAGCCTTTGTGTCAGACTGGTTTCACTGGTAATATTCTCACATTTAGTCAGGCATTTCATAGGTTTTGTGCTCAATCGTACAATCCTCTGGATGGTCTAAGACCAATAAGGGATAGCAGTTTAACCTGCTCTTATCTGCACTGCTGACTGTCACAATGTTTCAATAGATCAGTGGCTTTCAGCTGAAACCGTGATGCCTGCTCCAGTGTCTCCCCCACGCTGCTTAAAATAGCATCCTTAGCCCCAGGCCAGGCTTCTGCTGGACACGTTTGTGGTGATAGTACTGCCTTGAGAGACAGGCCATGCTCTCTCCTTACCACTTCAGGAGCCAGGATTGGTCTCAAAGCCAGAAAGGGAGAAGTAAAAGAACCCAACTGCCTGAGGGAATTCTGCTTTTTTTTTTTTAACCTGTGACTAAAAGAATTATTTTCTTCATCTTTCTTTTTCTTTGTGGTGTAGAAAATGGAAATGCTCTATATGATAGCTTAGCAAAAGTCAAGGTGAGACAGAGAAGAGCAGAAGGAACTGGGGGGCAAGTTTGGTTGGGGGCCCATGTATTTGACATGTACAGAATCACAAACTCTTGTAGCAAAAGGTAACATTTCCTTTTTGCTGAGGTGTCATGTTTGAAATAAGATTAGCTGTGATTCAGATGCACCTAACACAAGTATACTCTTATCTCCATCATTTTCTTGTTCATGATCACATGTAATTGTTACAAAGAGCCAATAGAAAAATGCAATACAATTATTATACAATAACTAGTCCTCAAATATATATGACATAGAAAAATTAAGTATTGAAATGAGCTTGTGCGCAAAAGTTCTAAAAACTTACCTGTCAGGCTCATTTACGCAGAAAAACCAGTGTAAGCATGTGTTTGGTTGTTGATAAATGAAGCATTAAATCTCTCTAGAACTATCCAGCAACAGGCTGCCTTTTAGGCAACAAACTGCATTGCATTAGCAGAGAAGTTGAAATTTATCTCTATTAAAATAACTACCAAGATTAAAGATTACAGGAAATATGCAAGGATATATTTACACTGAGATGTGTTTTCTTACTCCTACTCCAATTATTAGTTCTTACTTAGGCAGGCTGTGCCTGGGAGTGCAGCTTTTTCAACAACTGGGTCACAATTTCTATCATGGAAGAAGTTTTCCATTGGTTTCAAATCTTGGTTCTGCCAACTAATGAGAGCATCCAAAGGACACTATTTTTGTCATTTCTCTTTGAGCTTTTCTCCAAATGTAGTAATGTATTCTTTGTAATGTAATCTTTGCAATGTGTTGAAATAAAAGCAAATACATTTTATCTGAGTGTTATAATCTGAATGGAAGCTAAAAATCTTAAAAGTAATGATCCTATTCAAAAGAAGTAGGTAATTGTCCAAGTTAAGAAAACAACATTGCTTCTCTTGTGTACTTAGAGTTTTGTATCAGCAATAATTAAAAAATACAATACCTTTTTGTTTATAAAGGCAATTTATTTCCAACTTCTATGTGTGGCAATCAAGCAAAAAGGATTGCCAGCTTTCTAAAAATTTAAAATATTGCTTCATACGCATCAGCTTTTGTTTAAATGCCAACCCCTCTCCTCAAGTGCTACATAATTATTTCTGAACAAAAGTGTGTTGATCAGTTTAGTAAGTTCCTGAATAAATTTGTGTCCCGTTTTCTCATGAGTATCATAGTAATTTCCACTTACTACTTTCAAAATGCACCAAATAAAAAAGTTGAATAAAAGTTTAAGTGGAACTTTGTTCTTTTAGAGTATGTTATGATAGACTTAGACACTATGCCGTAGAGAGTAGCTTGCAGAGTCTACAAAGTGATGAAAGCTGGCTGATTTTCCGGTGGTTTTTCTCTGGGTTTTAGGTTGGGATTGAGTTGGTTTCTTTCCCTCTCCTTTCTTGTCCTAGGGGAGCCCAAGGAAAACTAGCACTATGAGGAGGGAAAGCATTGGAGAGTTAATACACAGATCAAATGTTTTCAGCTTAAAAATAGTCATAATGACTTTTTTTCTGCCCACTTTTAGCATGAGGTGGAACTAGGTCTTCATTGATACTGGAGACAGTGGTAAATCAATCCAATACTAACTTGCCACTACTGTTACTTGTTAAATTTTTCATATCAGTTTTGTCACATTGCACTTTTTTTAAAGAAAGGAATTACAGGTACAAGTTCATCCATTTTACAAAATCTTCATAAACAGGTTTATGAAGATTTCTCCTTAGCTGTCTCCTAAGATGCATTAGTGATGTATTTGCTCCCACGGTCTTTGTATTTTGACTATTTTGCATTCCTATGAGTGAAAGACAAAAGACCAAATCACAAGTATTTTGTTAAATGGAAATTGGAAAACTGCTACAGACTTAAACCTCACACAGTGCAGCAAAGCAAGCAAAAAAAGAGCTTTGCTGCCTTAAATTGTAAGCATAACACTCGTTGTAGCTATCTACAGCCTGGTGACACAGATACCCAATAATTTGCCCTGAATATTTCATTGCTGCTCTTGCATCAGCACCAGATTCGTTGGAATTTCCAGGATAAACATAGGTCTTCAGTCCCTACTGTCATTAATTCAAAACATGACACAATCAAACCTGAACCCCAGCCTCAACTGCAGGCCAGCAATGCATGCACCATGCCAGTGGGCACCAAAGCCCACTTGCCAGCTCCAGCCTCTTGCCTAGCCTGCCTGGTCTTCCAGGCTCTGGCAGCAAGCTTAGCTTTTCAATCCTGTGCTTCACTGGGAAGAATGTCTCCAGTTATATCCTAAATCTGACTTTTAGAGAAAATGTCATGTAGTGTTTGGGATTCTTTGCTCTCAAGGAACCATGTAATGATTTTGGTAAGCAAAGTCAGACTAACTCTTCACATTTCCATTATGCAATAAAACTTTCACAAATACTGCTGGTAAAACACAGTTATTTCCTAATACTATAGGTTATCTGGAGTATATTGTGTTAACTGAACTCTAGTGTTGCCCATTTAAAGTAAGAGGGTATATGCTGTTAATACTTACCCCATATTTTATTGTCATAAGTTACCAAGTTGCTTATCTGCAAAATTTCATTCTCAAATTTGAGAAGTAGGTGCTACATTTTAGCTATGTACACTAAGAACTAGACTTTATAGCTTGAAGCTACATAGCTTACTCTGAGTTGCTAATGGGAAAATTAACTGTTGTGGAAGAAAAGTAGAAGGTTATCTTTTTATGCCCACTGGTACTTGCGAATAGAGTTTAAAAAGCACAAGATAAGTCACATCTTTCTCTCCATAGTAATTGTACAATTGCAACCCAGAAACTGAAAAAGAAACAAATACAATAATACTTTAATTGCGATTTTTAATTATTACTTCTTCTTATTGTCAGTGATTTTGGGGAGGAAATTGAAAGCATCAAGTATTTTGCTTCATATTTTTTCTCCTGCAGATAACCTGTTCGGCTCCATTCTAAGGATCTCAGGTAGAAAAAGTAACTTTAAAATAATTTACTAAGGTTGTTTAAAAAAAAAAGTTTTTTCATCATTTAAGTAGTGGTAAATGCAGTAACAGTTTCACTAGATAAATGAAAAAGTTGGTCATTAATATTTTATAGTGTGCCCTAATAGCCAGACACAGCAGCAATGTCAAATGACCTCTTATAGTAACAATGTTAATTCTCTGACTTACTAAGAAAATTGACAGCTCACAAGCTAAGAACACTTGGTGAATTGCACTGAAACCTCGAGGTACTGTGTTACTCAATTAATGTTGCTCTTAACATACACCACAAATACATCATTACACTAACTTGCTTCTTGACAAAAATTCCCCTAAAAGGCTGAGAGCGTGACATATTACAAGACTTCCATTTTCAATTTTTACAGTGACTCCCTTTGGGTATATACAAAATACAAAGAGATCGTGAAGTTAAAAACACTTACCCTCTGACAGCTTCAGGGAGGGAAGAGGAAAAGGGATCAGTCAGCCAGAGCCAGCCCAGATCACCTGGCACAGCCTGAGCCAATGGGCAGAGGAGGTGTGTGAGATCCTCAGGTGAGTTTGATCAAGGCCATTATGCCCTATTAGAGCATTTAGGGTCCTGGCAAAGGCATCATCTCGTTCTTCTGAGCCTAAAGCTGTGTGTCAGTGTGTGAGCCAGCTGAATCAAGGTGTGCTGCAGAAGGCAGAAAATATATAATGGCTGTGGTGCTGACAGGCTAACAGCCAATGCAGTCGCTAAGTATAAATGTTTCTCCTTAAATTCAACAAGCAGCTCAGCTTCCATAGAAAAGTATCTTTTACACACTTGGAATTTGAGAAACCTCTTGTAAGCTGCGGGGCAAAGGTTTTCACTTTATATAATGGTGATTTTGGAGATGTAAGATATCACTGGCCTTCACAGACCTTCTTTCCTCCTTTCTTCCTTCCCATGTGCAGTGAACAAGCAAGAGCAATTCCAAGCACTGCATCCCAATGCACTTCTGAGCTCAGGAGGTGCAAACCATGTCCAGGCCTTTTGGACTCACTCCCTGTGATTACAGAAATATTTGTTTGTTGTTAAAAACAACAGCTGAAGTTTACTTTAGCCCTCTATGTTCTAAAATATGTGTTCTTGTCCCTACTTATATCAAATAGTTGCATTTTCTTTTGAAATGGCTTTTGTGCTAGCTTGTACAAGCTGGCAAACCTAATTTCAGTTCCTTGAAAAATTTCAAGATTTGGAAATATTTTTCATCCCATGTTGGGACAAAATTTCAAGATGGTGTTCCGGTGTGAAGAACTAAACCCCCACCAAAATCATCAAATACTTTGCTTTGGACACAATATGTCAGAATGGTAAATTCAAGACAGTTGGATGTTTAAATTCAAATTTTTAATCCTTTAGTGGCAAGAAGTAGATAGCAGATACTCATGCTTCTATTGTCTGGGACAACTCCCTGTGTTTTAGAGAAAGTGGTTTTCATGCAAGCTGAAATTGAAGAAACTGAATGCAAATTGAAGCTTCCATTAATTCTGAGACCTGAGAGGATGCTGTGGCAATGGTATTGCTTTTCATGGGCAATTCGTGACTCCAGACGTGCCCTCTGATGGTACACAAAGAATATGAGTTCAGTCTCATCACACAGATATTCGGTCCCATATAAACTAGAGAAGGCAATGCCTACCAGTGAAATCAGAGGGCTGAAGATGTGATAATCGTAAATCATTGCTCTTCATTTTTCTGGAGCGTTCCTCATTATTTATGAATTCTGCTATATACAATGAACCACATTGTCTCTGATATATGTACAAATTCTCCTGAGGTCCATTCCAGCCTGAGTTATCTTGTCATAATATGAATATCCTATGATCCAATGAATATGAAAAATAATGAGCCAATAAACTCACTGATGAACACCAGAGTATTTATATGTTGTGCCTTAGTTTTCCCTTAGCATCCTGTAGAGTTCACAGAATAAGAAGGTATTAGCTATTCAGATTCAGCCTGGAGGCTTGGCTTTAAGAGCAGCAAAGGCGATTTTGTTCTGAGTTGATGAATTGTGTACAGCAATAGTTGAAAAGTGCATGCATCTTCCAATTTACCAAGACTGCTAGGCTTCCAGCAGAAATGTGAGAGGGAAAGGTGAAAGGGCAAAAACCTAAATAGCCTGTTGTAGCTACATCAGTATTTCTCTGTTGGGCCCCTTCCCTTTTTCTGCAGGAAACTAGCTTAAATGAACATTAAATTGAGAAATAGAGATGGCTTGAAAAATAGTGGTGGGGAGAGCAGTGTATTCTGTATCATTCATGAGTTTCAAAAAGGCATCAGAAAGACACTGTAGTAACTTACATGGATGTACTCATTAAATTAAGAACTTGGTTGAAAGCATGTGTGGGTTTATACAGGAACAATGGTATTAATAATATTATCATACCAACTGTTGCATACAAATAAGCATACACAAGTAATGGCACGTGAACAGTTTTTAGAAATTTGATTAGTTGCTTTGAAAGCACTTTGCTAAGAATTGCAAGTATTGTGCTCTGTTTAATTTGTAGGAAAATTGTGGCACACTGTGAAATGTTGAAGGTTACTTGGCAGGCTGAGGAAAAGAATTTTGCTTTTCCGAGCTTCAAACCTGTGTTCTATTAAACTGTAAGGCGAAAGCAGATTGAATCTTTGACCTGAAGTGGTCACCAAGCCAGTAGTTGGATATTGTAATATATTAAATTGTGTTTTCATTCAGTGGTAGTGGCACGAGATAAACATGCAAGTTGAGCAATAACTGCATCACCTCTTTTGACTCTATCCATTCGCATATGATGAGTGTCATACTGACCTGTTTACATATTTCTCACAAAACTGTATTCTCTCTGATTTGAAACAGTTTAAAAACATGAAATTTTTGGGACAATATCCTTTGATGGGCTAGTTAGCAAGACTGCATTTTTCTTCATATTCTCCCTCTCTCATCTACATTCACACTATTCCTGTACGTGTGGGTAAATATTTGCCATGGGAGAATTTTTGTTTGCATTCCTCACTTTCCACTCTTTGGAATAAAGGAGGAAGTACCCCATATTTTTTAGTCTCCTCCACCTTTTAAATCTGATCACTTAAGTCTGTGACATTCATTATTTTGGGTGAAAACTTTGTTAGTTCACTTTGAAGTCATCTGGTAGCCTCAGGAGTCTCTTTTGAACAATACCGAATATTCCTTTTAAGGGACATTCCATGTACCTGCGACCACTAAAGTGGGCTTTCATGCCTCATCAGAGCAACTTTCATTGGTGCCAAGCAGTGACTTTCTTGGGCTTTCTCCCACACTGCTGTCACTATCTCTGTCACGGTATAGTAAAGCTCCACAGTAGGTTGTCTATCACATTATCTAACTGTACTAACTCTGCCTCACCCATATTATCATTCTTAACATGTCAGTTATCTAAAATTAGAATGGAGTGTGAAAAACTAAGTGAAAAGAATCAAACTTACACTTTTCAATTCACACTTGTTTATTTCAAAAGGGGTTACTCGTCTATTAGAAAAATAAATCGTGTGCACCTTTTCCCTACAATAAAGTCATTATCTCCCAATGCTGAAATGGCTGAAGAAATAAAATGTATTACAGCCAATTTTTCATATTGTTATGATCTCAGCTAGAGAGGATTGTTGGACTAAAAGACTGACTTAACTTCTTATTTTCCAACTTTACTACATCAAAGTGACTAACAGCCAGAATTGGCAATAAGTAGTTAGTCAAACCCCTAAACTAAACAGAAGTAGTTTAAGCTGTCAGCAGAGCACCAGAGTCATCTTTCTGTGTTTTTAATCCAATTAATGCATACTTAAACAAATTGGAAAAAATGGTTGTAAAGCTATGAAGACAGTGAAGGCTTGTGCTTTTGACATAGCTTTTCAGTTGTCATTACAGGGCACGTTGATTTTCTATTTAATTGTGGGTTTGGTTAGAAGCCTTGATTTTAAATTTCCCCCTTGGTCACTTGGTTCAGTTCCTATGAAGACCAGCAGAAGGGTGTTCACATAGTAAGTATTTTTACAAACTCTCCTTTCCAGATTTCTCTGATTGTCATAGTGGCGTACTTCGGGGGCCTTCTGCTGTTTTTAAGGAGGTCTGATAGGACAGAATTTGGGAACCATAGCAACTCTCTGGGATGGCTAAATGAGGAACAAAAGAGACCTAAGAACACGGAGAAGGTAAAACTCCTGAGTTATTGTAGTGGTGGAGAGCAGAGTGGCCTCCAAAGGAAGTAGCTCCCATGTGGACGAGGTGATGGTGCTTTTTGGTGCACGAATCCAGTGGGATTGCCACCAGAGACCATTGCTCATCCTTTCTGTGTTCTTCCCATCCTCCCTGTATTCGTGTTGGGCATCCAGGGAGCGCTGGTATCCTCAGCACAGCCTTCATGCACCAAGCTCTGGCCAAACTGCTCCTTGTTTTTTCTTTGTAGCTGGTTTCCCTCTCTTATGCTGGAGCCAGCAGTCTCCCAGAATGCCTTAAAGCCCAAAGTCGGTGCCATGGCCCTGAAACCACAGAGCTATTCCAGCTACATTTCTGGCTCCTTCCTACTTAGCAGATCCTCATTGTGCCTCTTCTAGCTGGTGTGGCAAATTGCACCAGCTCTGTTAACACTTCACAATGTTTCTGGAAGCCCGCAGTTCCAGAGCTAAGGAGTGCTGATATAGACAAGAAATGTGGAAATGTTTACAAAAACTGTTGAATGAAATCAAAATTTTGCTTCTCTCAACTGTGCTTTAGCAGAGACACTAACAAAGACCCACTGAAAACTGTCTCTAGCATTTACTTTTTAATTATACTTCTGAAAGAATAAATCGTAACAACTCTGTACAGAATCTGGTATTTACTTTGAAATGCAGGTCAAACACAGCAAACCAAGCTGCCAAGTGATAAATTTCACTTTGACACCATATGTTCCAGCTCCTCTTGAAGCTCCCAGTATCCATCAAAAGTGATGACTCTATGTTAATACCTTGTCAATCAGGATGTGATATAGTGCTTTCTGATTGCACATAGGAGAGGGGGAAAAAAGGAAAGTTACTCTGGATGAGGTGTGTTTGGACAGATAGAGAGGTCAGCTTTTTTGCTTTGCACAGCTCTCCATGAAATTATACTCACTACTGAAGGAGTTCCTCCTGCATTGTAGAATCTTTTGTGAAATTTAAAGCTGCTTTAGCATCTCTTGTGATATTCACTTCTATTTTCTATGCAGTCAACAGCCTCATCCACATTCTGCTGTGATAAATCAAATATTTCTGAAAACCAGCTCAAGACTATACAGACTAGGATGTGCTTTTCCCTGAATTATTCCTGGACCCATTGCTTAAAAAATGGATTATTGTCCTCTGTAAGTTTTTTTTTTTTTTTTTTTTTTTTGCTCAGTGGACCTTCAGAGACTCACAGAATATGCTGAGTTGGAAGGGACCCATCAGGATCATCGAGTCCATCTCTTGGGCCTATGCAGGACACCCAAGAATCACACTATATGCCTGAGAACATTATTCAAACACTTCTTAGACAGGCTTGGTGCTGTGACCACTTCTCTGGGGAGCTTGTTCCACTGTTCAACCACCCTCTGGGTGAAAAACCTTTTTCTGATATCTAACCTAAACCTTCACTGACTCAGCTTCATGCTGTTTCCTTGAATTCTGTCATTGGTTACAAGAGTTAAGAGATCAGTACCTGCCCCTCCGCTTCCTTTCATGAGGAAGTTGTAACTGCAGTGAGATCTCCCCTCAGTCTCCTCCTCTCCAGTCTGAACAGACTAAGTGACTTCAGCCTCTCCTCATATGGCTTCTTATCCAAACCCTTCACCATCCTCGTGGTCCTCCTTTGGCGTCCAAAACTTCACATAGTACTACTCAAGGTGAGGCTGCACCAGTGCAGAGTAGAAGGGGTCAGTCACTTCCTTTGACTGTTTGGCAGTGCTTTGCCTGATGCCCCCTAGGACACGACTGGCCCTCCTGGCTGCCAGGGCACTGCTGACTCATATTCAACTTGCCATCAACCAGGACCTCAAGGTCCCTTTCCAAAGCACTGGTCTCCAGCTTCTCAATCCCCAGGGTTTCCCAAACCCAGCTACAGAATCCAGTACTTGCCCTTGTTAAACTTCATATGGTTGGTGTTTGCCCTCTCATTTGCTAAGGTCTTTCTGCAGGGCCTCCCGGCCCTTGAGGAAGTTGACAGCTCCTCCCAATTTAGTGTCATTAGCAACCTTAGTATTCCTTCAAGTCCTGCATCCAGGTTGTTAACGAAGATGTTGAAGAGAACTGGGCTGAGAATGGAGCCCTGTAGAACCCCGCTAGCCTGACGTTACCCCTTTCACTATAACTCTTTGTGCCTGATCTGTGAGCCAGATGCTCACCCATCATGTAACACAGTTATTCAGTTGTAGGCTGGACATTTTGTCCAGAAGAATACTGTGAGACACAATATCAAAAGCTTTGCAGAAGTCCAAAAAGTGTACATCTACTGGCTTTTCCAGATCAACTGCCCTCTCGCAGAAGGAAATCAAGTTCGACAAGCAGTACTTCCCCCTCATGAAACCATGCTGGCTGTGACCAATGATTGCATTGTCCTTCAGGTGTTTTTCAATACTTCCCAGAATAATCTTTTCCATGATCTTGCTGGCACTGAAGTGAAACTGACAGGCCTGTAGTTTTCAGGGTCCTCCTTCTTTCCCTTCTTGAAACTCAGGACATTTGCCTGCTTCCAGCCAGTTGGGACCTCTCCAGATTCCAAACACCACTCAAAAACCCTTGCTTACTTCATTATCCATGCTGAAAACATAGGCAAAGATTGCATTAAACACCTCCTCCTTGTCTATGTCCCTGTTTGTGGGGTGACCATCCTCACCTTGTAACTGGCCGATGCTATTTCTATGCTACTTTTCGCCATTACTACATTTGAAAAATCTTCTTATTGTTCCCATTTCTGACCTGCTTCAACTTCAGTTGAGCTTTGGCCACATGCATTTTCTCCCTGCAGCAGCAAGCAGCATTTTGTATTCTTCCCGTATCACCTGACCTTGTTTTCACTGGTCATACACCTTCCTTTTCCATGTTAATTCCAAAAGAAGATCCCTGTTCAGCCAAGCCAGCCTTCTGCCTCTCCTGCTTGACTTTCAGCATTTGGGAATTGCTGCTCCTGTGCCCTTAGGAGGTGATGTTTGAAAAGTGACCAGCACTGATGGACTCCAGCATCTATAACAACATTTTCCTAGGGGAACTTGCTTACTAATTCCCTGAGAAGCCTGAAGTCTGCTCTCCTTACATCCAGAGTTGAGGGTTTGCTGGCACATTTCCTCCCGTTGACAGAGATTTTAAACTCGTTTGCTTTGTGACTGCTGTGGCCAAGACAGTTGCCAATCTCCACTTTGCTCATGAGATCCTCTTTGTTGACAAGTAGCAGATCAAGGAGGGCATCTTTCCAAGTTGACTCCCTTTGGACTTGTTTCATAAAGTTGTCATCCAGGTTTTTAAGGAATCTTCTGGTCCAGGTTGTACCAGCTGTGTCATGCTCCCAGTTAATTTCCGGCAAGTTGAAGTGCCCCATAAGGAGAAGAGCAGCTGACTTGGAAGTGTCCCTTAGTTCCTCAAAGAATAATTCATCAGCATCACTGTCGTGGCTGGGAAGTCTATAGTAGACTCCAAGGATGACATCTGCATTATTTGTGTGCCCCTTGATTTTTACCCAGTCTCTCAACTGTGGCATTGCCAACCGCAAGCTCCATGCATTCTAACCCTTCTATTACATACAGTGACACTCCTCCACATCTTCTGGCCTGCCTATCCCTCCTAAAGAGCCTGTAAGCATCCAACAGGTCACTCCAATCAGAACTCATCCCACCAGATTTCACTTATGCCAGTGGTGTCAAGTCTCTAGGGCTGGGCCAAAGCTTCAAGCTTGTCTTGTTTGTTCCTCATGCTGCATGAATTGGTTTAGAAACATTTCAGGTGTGGTACTTTGTAGTCACCACGTCATGAAGCAGATTAAGGGATCCCATTAATGCTCATTTGGCACACTGTCCCATTGCTCATCAATGCCAAGCCTAGTATTTTCCCTTTCCCCCTTCCAAGATAGTTTAAAACTCTATTCATGTTCCCTGTTAGTTCCTGTGCTGGAACATTTTTTCTCCTTTGAGAAAGGCTCATCCCATCAAGTGTCAGTACACGAGGTGCTGAGTAGATCACCCCATGGTCAAAGAAACCCGAAGTTTTTTCACTTACACCAGTCTTGGAGCCAGTCATTGACCTAATGAAACTGCCTATTCCAATCAATATTATTCCTTGTTACTAGAAGGATCAAGGAAATCACTACCTGTTCTCCTGATCCTTCAACCAATCATCCCAGGGCCCAGAAGTTTCTTTTGATTGCCCTCAGACTTCTTTTTATTATTTCATCTCTGATGCCTTAAACAACCAATAACACACAGTAATCAGAGGGCCTTACTAGACTGAAGATTCTTCCAGTCATGTCCTTCACCCAAGACCCTGGACACAGCAGACTTCCCTATGAGTTGGGTCTGGTCTGCATATCAGGCCCTACATTCCCCTTAGAAGGGAGTCTCCTATTACAGCTATGCTTCTTTCCCTCTTAACAGAGAAGGTCATGATGCAGGGTACAGATGGTGTTTTTTTAGGAGGTCACACTGTCCCAAAAGACCTTCACCCATCTCATCAGTTTTCTGGCCTTCTTCATGGCTTCATACCAGTTTTCAGAAGGAGGAGGAACCTTCTTCCTGGTATGTGCAGTGACCAGCTTCCAGCCTCATCTTTAACAGACCCCTGCCTGAGGGCTCTGAGTCCCTGCTTTTCCACTACAATGGAGGTTTGGGACTCCCAAGAGTCTTGAAACTGTGGCATCTCTGAAAATAACAGGTCAATCTTTTGCTGGTTCACTCAAATACTATGTAGCCTATTATTTTTCCTTCTGTAGCTCTCTCACCTTATGATACCGCTCCTCAACCTGCACATCTCCTGCAAAAGAACTGTTTGGTAGCTCCAGCCTCACAGGGAGGAGCTTATCAGGTGTTCCTGGTAACCTGTGACCTGGGGAGCTGTGTCTGCCATCAGCAGGTCTGTCTGGCTGGAGGCCTCTGACACGGCTGGTTCAGTGACTCCAGGAGCTACAGGGGAATGAGCTCTACGGTGTGTCAACACTATAAGTGAAGAAGCTTACACTACTATACTAATAAGGCTAGGACTGAAAGAATCTTTTTGTGCTCTTTTCCATCAGATACTGAGTCTGTTTATCTGCCTTTATTGGGGTCTGAGAGGAAGTCTTCCTGTACGTCCTGTCTGCTAGAACTGCCATGCAAACTGCTAACTTCCTGGACTCATTGTGTAGTTTCTAGAACTGCAACTCCTCAATCTAACATATGGTATATTATCAGAACAGCCTAGGGGATAATCATTCTGCTTTACTCAAGAACTTGAGATTTCAAAATCTGATTTCATTTCCAATTGGACAACAGCCAAATATTTTGAAATTCTCAGAAAGAAAAAGAGAAGTAAAACAGATGGATCAAAAGATTTCAACTGTAATGTTTATATTGGAAGTAATTTTAATATTTTAACACAAATTTGATCAAATTTGTAATTTTTAAACAGAAAAACATGTTTTATTTCAGGAACATGCTCATGGAATATGTTGAGGCTCCTGAAGGTACTTTCACCCTTTCTTTATAGGAAGTTTGCATAAAGCTAACATGGGTTTGAAAACATTTTATTTTATCCAATGAAATATGTCTGTTAAGGTGTATTCTATTTGTTTATTCAATAGACCTTCTATGAACTATCATAAAACTAGAAAGAGTGGTAAGGCTTTCTGCTGCAAAGCAGGAAATGTAAAGCAGAATGTCAGCTGAAGTAAAAGATTGTTAGCCTTATTGAAATCTGCCCTCAGAATCTCAGAAGTCCCTACTTCAAATTTCCAACTATATACATCTGGAATAGCAGGAAGGTATCATGCACTACCTTTTATTCGTTTATGCAGTGCTCAGTTAGATAGGCAGTTCTGTATGTGTGAATGTGTGTTGTCTAGACATGGGCACAAAGCTTTAAGTGTAATTTTGACTTCTCTATGGGCAACCTATATATTATAAATGTATTATAAAGTATGTTTTAGGAGAACATATAAGGTGTGCTTAATATTCTGCATGGTCAGATGCTCAAGCTAAAATATTCAGCATCTATAATTGTTAATTTCCATTGAGCTAATTCAAGCCATAAATCAAATAATGGTTTACGTCTCAATAAAAAATTTCCCAGCACAATAAGCATGCAGTGGCTCAAGATGCTTCTACTAACAACTTAGAAGTAAAGACATGTGAGGTATTTTGATTCCTAGAAACAAAAACCCTCTGATTTGTTTTTTAGGTACAACTTTTGGTATCCTTAAAAATATGTAGTATGCAATTTCTTAGTACTATATGGGCATTTTCCTCACTATCTGAATTTAAAACTGGTTTGCATCAAACCTATAGTCTGCCTCTCTTAGCTGCCTGCAGTAATTTCTTAGTAGGGTTGTGTGTGGTGTATGTGCTTAAGAAAACAACATTAGGTTGTGCTATCTGATCTTAACATGCTGTACTGTTGTGGTGAATTTCTTAATGCACCAGGGTGTCCATCAGGCCCCAGATACAACCACAAAGCCAAGCCAGTGACGCAAATCAGCAGCTGATATAAACAAGTTGACACAAACCAGAAATTAGTAGCAGTGAACCTCCAGAGATGCTTCTTTTTTCTCTTCCCTTCTTTTTTTCTTCTGGTGTTTTTTTTGGGTGCGTTTTTTTTTTGTGGTTTTGTTTTTTTTTGTTTTTTTTGTTTTTTTTGAGGGGGGGTGTGTTTTTTGTTTTGTTTTGTTTTAGTGAAGGGAAACATTTCTCAGCAACTGAAATGCTTTTCCATTTGCCTCAAACTTCACAGTTAACATAAAATTGGCTCTGTAATGTGCAAGTTTATGAGAAAGAATGTGATGAAGCCTGCTAGTAATTAATTTATAGGCAGACTGTGTGTTCTGGACTTAGTGTGTTTGCTGATTTTTAAAAGAACACCAATGACCTGCTTTCCTATTTAAATGCCATTTAATAATCCATAAGAATACTCACGGAAAAGACCGTAGTGCTTTACTGAAGTCCTGTAAATTTTTCTTCATCTCTTTACTATTAAGTGATTAAATGCATAAAATCACATTATTTACAGTTTGAAACACCTCTCTCAGTTTCCATCTTTCCAAACTGTATCCTTCTTCTAAGGGTATATGTAGTACTTTATTGTTACTGTTTACTTCACACTGAAGTAAACAAGCATCATCTCATTCGGATTTTCATGGTCATCCTTTGCCAGTGTATTTACTGCATAGTATGTTAGTAGTACTGTGTGACTGCAGCTTTGAGTTGAAGTGCTTTATTCCATGAGGCAACTTGTCCTGCTTTCCTCCTCCATCCAGGCAAGTAGGATATTCCAGCCCAGGTACAGGTTTGTCTGCAGCCACACTATGCACCTGTAGCATTGCAACTCCCTCACCTGACAGACACAGCCAAGCCAGCAGAGCTCAGAGGAACTCCTCACTTTTCCCAGAATAGTTACTGTTTATTCTGCTGTGTGTTATTATAAAGTCATTCAAGTACCTTATTTTGTATAAGTAAATCATTATTAGATATGTTTATAACATTATTTTCAACCATCCTGTAACTTGTACTAAGTAAATTCCCTCCTGGAATTTTTTTCTTCTACCCATTTTTGTCTGAAAGCGTAATACTCTGAACTTACTTTATTTTATTTATCTCCAGTTTTTGGGTTCTCTTAAAGAGTATGTCACAAATGAAACAGTAGATACAGACTGATCCTAAAGGCTGACAGTATTGAAAGTTGTGGCAGTATGAGATATATTGGAAATCCCAAATCCATTTCTGACTGACAGTCTAGTTTTAAATTATATCAGTGTAGTTGATTAGCCTTTGTTTGCCAATGAGAATAATTGTATTTACAAAACTTAAAGATTACATGTATATTAAATAGCTAACATTCATTACCAAAATTTCTTTTGAAGACTGAAATGCTGTCTATTTCAGATAGGTTGCAGTGAAAAATAGTGTTTTTCTCCTGATAGGGAAATGCATTTATGACCATGCTAATATGTCTCATCATGCTACAGATCTGTTTCTATTAAAGGGACAATAAATACGATGTAAAAGCTCTGTTACTCAGAGAGCTTCACTATCATGTATCCAGGCCTGCTGGAAAATACAAGTTGTCAGTCTGGCCTCCTGGAAGTGAATGTCTTCTTTTTCATAGTCCAGATAGTGCTGTAACAGGAAATTGCTTCCATATGTGGCACACACATGTTAGGAAAAATAGATTTTTTAATATCTATTAATAGAAAGGTGTCCTCTACTGGGTATTACAATTTACTGAAGCGTCCCCAAGGTTAGTTAAGAAATGCTAGCTGTTTTTTGTGAAATTGCTCTTAATGCACTTCCCGCAAAATTTAGCCTTCTGACAGAAAGTGGGTTGATATACAAAAGATAAGGAAACAGCACCTCATATGTCTTTTTTCTTATGATCTTTTATCCACCAAATAAATTACAGATAATATTGCCTGCATTTTTCTAGTCTTCTGTCATTATTGTCCCTTGATCTCACTGTAATACAGAAGATGATGATAAATAGGTATCTCTAGAGGCAAATGTGGAGCGTTGAGAGGGTCTGTAGACCGAGACTGATATTTTTTTCTCTGCCATCCAACTTTCACGGGTTTATTATCAAAAAAAGATCCCTGATAAACAAAATTACAAGAAACCAAAACTTGAAGCCACTTTGATTGGCTCTGCTCAGCTTTGGGAAAGGGTTCCAGGGATTAAAATTCAGATTTACAGGTTATGTATTTAAATTCAAAAATCTACTCTTTTCTACCTAAGCATGTATTCTGCCTACTGCTCAGTTCATTGCAATATTAATAATATACGGTATAGTACCATCTATGTACTTAATAAAATAATAATATTATCCTCTCTGTGTTGTTGCTTTTAGCGCTGGATTTTACATTTTGTCTGTTGTAAGAAGTGCTGTTGCAATTTGAAGAACTGCTACCCATGAAACACTAGGTAACCGAACCCCTTCATGTGCATGGACTCAGCCAGATGCTCTTAGGCTCCTATGTCAGATGTAGACAGTGCAGAACCATCAAGCTCCAGTCCCTCAGATGCAGATGGAAGGACACTGAAAATCTGGCTGGGTAAAAGCATGGTCAAACTAGAGTTGGTGTCTGCAGAGACAGACTAAGAGGAGTGTCCAAATCATATCCTTAAATAAGTGAGAGGAATTCTCCTCTTCTTGGGGTGCAGTTGCAGTTCAATTCTGAAATGCTGTTACTTCAAAGTGGCAATAACAGCAGCAGAGCAGTTATCGTAAACGTGTTCTCACTGAGCAGCTGAAGCAAAATCCACATTAATGGGTGCTGGAAGCCCTGTGTGTGCTCATTCCTGTTCTGCATGCTCCTGATCTCCACTCCCTGCAACTGAGAGACTATGTTGGCAGTGGACTAGCAGAGTGGTGATGGGGGTGGTATGGAGCCTAGGGCAGTTGATCTGCCTCCTCTATATTCAGTTTTGCCTACAGCAGTGAAAAAGCTTGAATTGTCCTGACTTACAACAATGAGATAGTCACATCCTTCATGAAGTCAGCCGTCTCCAGGAGCTCTGCTGGGGATGGTGGTTTGAATGTGGAAATCCCCCAGAAAGGAGGACAAAGAAATGACAATCTAATGCAGAAGCTTAAAAACCAAACTACTGGCAAGCTCCAGTGGATGGGTGGAGGGGCAGCTAAAAAGTTTTATCTACACCGTCTTTTAACAGTTGCCCTCAGCCCAGCACCTTTGGTCATTAAGGACAGCAGACCTTCAGATGCAATACTCCAGGCAGCTGAGATACAGCAGGATGTTAGCTAGTTCCTAGCCAAGAGACCCCCTTCAAGCAGCTGTGTAAGTAGATGGATGGGCTGCAGAGGATGCCATTTTAGAGCCACAATTGCAGAAGCCTGTCACACCCTGTCTTGACTTATGCAATGAAGCATTCAGGCAGGAAGCTTAGGAAAGGCAGAAAAAACAGAGATAATATTTTTATTATAATAGGCACTCACTGTGGAGCCAGCCAGGAAAGAGGAAAGTGTGCTGCATGGAAGGCATATCCCATGATATGGAAGAGAAACTCTTGGCAGTATGCAGGATGGGTTTGAACTGGATTTCTTGTCTCCTGAGAGTCCTATGATCTGACCTGAAAGAATGCCCAAAATTAATTTAAAAATCATATATATCAAGGAGGTACATGCAGATAATTGCTCAACCTCACATGTTCTTGAAGGATAAATCGTAGCACTGGAGTCCCCAGAGGCTGAAGGGAAGATGTGTATAATGTCAGCCCATGCCTGGTAGGTCTACGAAGTCTGGCCTGGGGAACATATAGAAAAGCTATGTACAGGAAATATTCTAGAGCAGGCAGGGGAAGCCTGCCTGCAGTTCCACAGCCTGTAGAAGTCAGGGGAATATTGACAATATGCAGACCTAATATAAATGTATCTAATACAATCTGAATGGTCTGCAGCTGAAAGGACCTTATCAGGACTGCCTGACAGGATTTTTTGCAGGCTGGTGAAGTGCTGGTGCTGTCTTGCACCGGGGACATTATTAAGATGACAGATGACACTGTTAAAATGGCAATCTGTAGAGCGTTTTAAAAAGGTCTTTGAGGTTGCATTTTTGTGTAGGACTTGTATAAGTGACAGAAAAAAATATATTGTGAAAAGCTAAATGCGTGCTTGTGGAGTGGAAACAATTTCAAACGTGAGCATGAATAGGAGAGAAATGGAAGAAATAGACCAGTAAGAGAGCAGAGAGTAGGGAAAGGTGGTGCACAGAAACAGAGAGGTGAACATTTCAGAAGTCTAATTTGAAAACAATCATCCAGATTCCATTTTTTAATAAATCTCATAAAAAATATTGAAACAGTGGACCTTATAAAACCCTAAGGTAAAAGTATTCAGAGGCTTTTTTGTAATCTATAATTATTTATATTCATTTGTATTTCTGTGGAATACAAATTGCTGTAGAACACGCTGTATTGATATGACTTGTTCTGACCAGAGCTGAAAAAAAAAAAAAAAAAGGTGGAGTTAAATGAAAATTATATGAAATGTAGAATGATTGAATGAAATTTAACATGTGAACTCATTAGATTTCAGACATTTTAGATAAAATCAATGAGATAGTTCTATATTTGTATATCTTCTCTCATGGTATAATAATGGTTTTTTAAGGTGGTACATTTAAAATAGATGAAAAATAATCACAGAAGTAAAATTTACTATATAGAATGGATTTCCACCAGGCACAATAGTCTAGAATTAATGAGAATTCAGGACAATGTAAACTGACAATATGAAAAAAACAAACTTAGATGAGATTTAGAAAGTTAAGAAGAGGTAAAATTTCTGCATTTTTTTATAATCTTTGAATCTGCAGCAGATCAACTGAGCACTACTGCAAGTAGGATAGCAATCACAGCTCCTAGTCTGATCACCTTTTCTGATCTGGTAAGTAGCTTTCCATATTCTAATTTCTTCCTCTAAAACGTCTTTATGACTGAAAAAAATTGAATTGTTTGAACATCAACCACAATTGCAAAGCTCTTAAGAATTCTAAGGAGCTGCCTTTAAAACTGTGTTTATCTGGTACTACTGTCTACCTTTAGTGATTCTTCCACTTTCAGTAGGATGTGGACAGGATAGAAGCCTTTGTCTGTACTTGCTTCTTCACTGCAGCTCTCCATGGCCCGTGCTTTTGCCAATGATTCAAGTGCAGCTTGGTCTTTTTCTCAAAGATACATAGTTCTCTTAGGACTTTGGCTAGCTGCTTTTGTGAGAATTCTCATCTTCATGTTTAACAGTCAAAGAAAACAATTTTACTAAGCTATCCATACCAAATCTAGTCCCTAGTGCAGGTGCCATCAAGACACCATGGGAAGATGCAGCTCTGTACAAGAATAGTACGGGTATCTACAGGATTAGATAGGAAACCTGCAGGGTATATTCCTTCATTTTTTTTTTTTATGCCAATCTGCCACTGTATTTAAAAGAAATTAAAATGTTTTGTAAAATGATGGATGAGAATAATCGGCTTATTGGAGCCACTCTAAAGTTTTAAAAGTGTTCAGCTATTGAAATAGTTAAATAAGAAATGTGTGTAACTGCTATTTGCAGCAGTTACTGTATCTGAGGAGGTTAAGGAGGAAAATGTGATAGCAAACTTTAGAAGACTGTGAGTGCTCTGGCAACTTACATATGCTGTCTGGCTTCATTACCAGCATTACCAGCCAAATCTTTATAAATTATAATAATGAATAGAACTAATACTCAATACTAATAAACAATGCCAAAACCCAGATGGCTTTTGTAGAAAGAAACCACTCTTGCTTACATGTATTGTGCTTCTTAGAAAGAATCAACGGCATGGTGAAAGGTTGGTCTAGTGAGTCAAGCATACTTGTATTTACAAAAAAAGTTTTCATCACATCCTTTACAATGAGCCTTTTTGAAGAGGCTAAACTGCTGCAGGAGGAAAGAAAAATATATTCTTTCAGGGATAATTTAGTGGTAAAAATATGAGTAAGTTCTCATGGTGTTGCAGGATTTCCACTGGAGTCTCACAAGAGTACATGCTAGGAAAAGTGTTCAGCTATTCATAAATAGAATAAGAAAGCCAGTGGGACAAGGATATGAAGAAATTTTCCAACAATCAAAAATTACTCAGGATGGCCAAAAGTAGGGCTAGTTGCCAAAGGACTTTGTGATCCTTAGCAATGGGTAAAAAGATGATGCGTGAGTCGATATTAATACCGATAATGTACGGTTGAAGGAAAATCTTAATTATGTCTGCAAAGCAATCACTTTGAAATGAGCATACTTTGAAGGAAAAATGTCGTGGACTCTTTGGGCAGGCCTCTGAAAACATCAGCTTGGATATTACCAGCCAAATCCAAGAAAAGAATGAGGAAAGGAACAGAGAGTAAAATAAACAGAGTCATTACACCACTAAATAAATCCAGAATATGCTCATGTCTTGAACATTATGTGCAGTCTTGGTTACTTCATTCCAAAAAGTAAATATTAGGATAAAAAGGACAAAAATGCTAGTGAGGACTATAGAACACAGGGAGTTAATAGATCAAGAGTGATACTCAGGTGTGGAAAAAGACCAGAGTGAGTTAAGAGGAAAAAGCATAATAAAATAATGGAGAAGGCATGTAAGGAATCATCATGTACTTTGTAACACAGGAACTCTAACAACAAAACAAAGGAAGCACTCTTTCACACAATGCATAGTTAAGTTGTTGGATTCATAGCCCCAAAATCTTGAGGCCAAAAATATGATTGTTTTCAAAATGAAATTTAAAGATTTATATTGCCAGTAAACATAAAGCCCCAAATACACCTTCTGTCTCAGAAGGTCCCTTACTAGATTGCCAAAATCCTTTCTAGAGAAAGGATCACTGTGTTTGTCTGTTTTATACTCCAAGCAACTCCTCTTGGCCGTTGTCAGCACTACTTTTGGCACCATTGTGTAGTCACTCTGCTCATTAATTTTCTTGTTGTTAACTGAAATTGAATACCTTTTGCATTTTGCAACTTTTAATCAATGATTTGAAAACTGTAGTTTGGAGGGGCTGAGGGGATTTTGTATATTTAATAGTAAAATTTGAAAGATTCTGCTTATCAGAAAAGGTGACAATACAGCCTGTGAAAATCTGGTCCCTTAAAGCTATTGCAAAATAAAGACATGAACTCCTGTTGTAACTCCTTATTTTTATTTGTTTGTTAAAGCGTGTTTTGAATATCTGCATATAGATTTGGAAATATTTCCATTCAATGTTTATTAGAATTAAGACTTAATTCTTGTTGTAGCCATGTCAGATAAACAGTATTGTTTCACTTCATATTTATGTGTCTTCAAAGGATAAAACTACTAAATTCTGCCAGGATTTTTTGTGTCCTACTTAGAAATAGGCCAATTTCAAAAAGTTTTCAGGCTCAGATGGGTTTGTGTAATGATCCCCATTTGTGCTGGGGATCTGCGGAGAACAGGCACTCTCATGAGACTGCTGGTATTTCCTGTTTCTCATCAGACCAGAAATACAGTAGCAGAGGAAGAGCTTTTCTCTTAGCATTGTATGATATTTGAGCCTGGATCTAGGAAGTGCCACAGTGCATAAAACTGAAAGAAAACAAACAAGCAAATTTAGTAACCTTTGCAAAGCCCCGAAAATGTTCCCATTTGGCTTTTGTTTGGACAGCAGTGGTTCACCCCTCCCTAGTCTTGAGATATATTTTTGTTCAGAATTGAGGACTAATGTAGTTAACTGAGGTTAACTACATGCTTTTTGTACATATGTTGATTATAAAGCTCTGACATAAGTGTTTAACATTGTGAAGAATGAGATATTGTACAGTGGCACTGAACAAACTGAACTTCCTTTTTGACTAAAAATATTTGTCTAAATATATCACTTAGTGAGGTATGCATTAATTTAAAATAAGATGTCTGATTTTCTTGATAGAGATCTAGTAATTTCTTTGTAAAATATGCAGTTCTGAATATAAATTGATTTGTGTAGATTTTAAACATAAAAGGCCAATCATCAGTTTCAGAGTAGACAAGTTTGAACCAGCACAGATTTCTATTGACAGAGTGATTAAATGTGCACTTGTGTCCCTCCAGTCCTTACACATTTTACATTACAACAATTTTTAATATTCACATTAAAATAATTGTAATTTTTTTTATTCTTATGATATGTTTGTGTGTGTAGATTATATTCATAATATAATACAATACAATATCATATAACCTTCTTTGGAAAAGATAATGGTGAGGAGCAGGTTGTCTTGCCTTTTTATATTTTGTATTTATTTCAGCTGCATCAGGCTGCCGTTATTATTTTCACCTTGCCGACCATGTGATTTTACTGTGGTGAATATGTGCGTAAGTGAGGTTTTTCTTGTGGATTTCCTGCAGATACTGGGGATTTACAGATTGTGCAAAGGTAGCAAGACAGTTTATTATTCCGGATGTTAAAAGATGTAGAAGACTTCTGAAATGTTTTGTTTAAAATATTCCTCTTTTGGTACATTAGAGGAAAACCTACTGTGAGAGTCCAAAACACAGTACCTAATTATGCTATCTGTGGTGTGTTGCTATGCTGTAAAGCCATTTCCTGTGAATAAATCAGTAACAGAAGCAAACTTGTACTGCTGCCGCTAATTTGAGACACTTTAGAAACTCCACTCAAGACCTTTTCTTAAAGAAAACGTAAGTCATATATACATGTCCTCAAATTTTTAATTTTTTTTTTCACTAGTTTTACAAGATTGGAAAAAAAACTTTTCCATTTACAATTGTTACTGGGATTTTCAAATTTGGGTGAAACAGTTTGTTCTTAATCACAATTCAGTTGTCAGACAGCAAAGTTTTCCATACTGAGGAAAGCTACTTTGGGTGCTGCAATGGTGAAACTTCTTTGGCTTGAAGAAGATACTTCAATGCAGTAATCACAGGAAATTATTAGTGAACCTAGAGAATACCACGGTACTTCACTATCTAGAGGTGGACCCACCCATGCTTTAAGCTCTTTCTCTTTTGAATACAGAATCTACACTAGCCCAGATTAGACCTGTCTGTAACCTGATCTTTTTTCAGTTCCTTTCTCTTGGTGAATTCAGAACACTGAATTAGCATCATGTGTCCTTCTGCAGTGTTTCTGGGAATGGAGTGCATCAAAGCAAAATTCCAAACTTGCGATAGTTTAAGAATGTGATTGCCTAAAATCAACAGGCCTTGCCTAAGACTAACAAAGTGGTAGGAATACTAGAAAAGGAACTGCTAGAAGTAGACACCCTTGAATGTTTCCCCTTTCTGGAGCCCAGGCATAACCTGGATTGGACTTTCAAAAGGATTTCTTTGTTCTATGGAGGTGCAAATCTCAGAGCATATCTCTAAAGTCTTGCTTTAAAAAACACCTGGGTAGGACTTGTGTTTATTTTAATATATGGCCAGAGGCAGAGCTGGTGCCCATCTTGCATACTATAGGTTACTGCTTAGAGCACTTTTACTGGAAGTGCAAGGATTTGTCAGTGATTTTATCTGCTTAAAGGTTTTTATACTGATTACTTTCATCACCTGTAATAAAATCCTAATCAGAGTCTAGAGAAAAGTAAAGGAGAATATTTTTCATTGCATTTATTGAAAGTGTGTAGGAAAAATTCAAGAAAAATTGAGTCAAGAAGAAAATCTATGAGGAATCAGGAATCGTTAGTAGCTTACTAGCATTTCTCTAGGAGAAAAACTCATGGTCTCTAATGTCTGTTCTGAGTATCACACTCATGTTTTACATGGAAGAACTATTTAGTAAAATACAGCAGTGTTCTCAGGTGGTAATTAGGGTTGTCCTGAATTGAAGAGTCATGAGTGGACTGGCTCATAGGGTATTATGTAGAGGAAGCATAGGCAGCAGCTCCTCTCCAGGTCCCCTCTCTGAACAGAATGCAACTTTGCTACCACATTTGTAGGGATCCAGTGTTCCAGGTGTGACTTATGAATGGTTTGAGAATGCCACGTATTTTAGCAGAAATATGTGTCTTGTGGATTCTGAAATTGATCCAGGCCTTAAATTATCCAGTCCTTTGAAACTTGGAAAATTCTCATCATCCTTTGAAGATTGCAGAGGATCTAGTGGAAAGCATGAAGAGTGGAGTGAGTCTGGGTTTGAGAATCAGATTTAAACACATAATCACCATCTAAATCTCACGTTCATACTAGGGACCTAAGTTTTCTGTTGCATCTGGCCCAAAAAGACAATTTTACTTGATGCTTTGGTGGTTTTTTTTTTCTTCAGTCTGTTCTGTTCCACCTCTATTCTTTCTATTGGGGATGGATTGCTGGAAGGACTTAGGAAAATCCTTAGATCTGCACCCATGTGCATGCGTGTTAAGTGTGTTCATGTATAACTAAGTCTTAACATTGTATGGATTTGACTTCATCAGTTCAAATTTATTAGCTAGAATACATGTGGTGTATTTTAAATTGCTATATCAATGTATTGTGAGTGTACCATTGAACAGTACTTTCACTATTGTGATTTTAAGATGGCTTCATTTGCTGCAATACTACAGGAATGTGAGCCTTTTAGAGGGGGAATTTCCAACATATTTGAGACATATGAAATCATAACCAGATATCTAATCAAACTAAAATTTAGACTTCTCTGTAAGTTTTCTTGTGTGAATCCAGGTGGTCTAATACAGATAATATCTTGCTGCTTACCTGGTAATCCTTTGTAGATTTTTAGCTCTAAACTCAGTAATTCTGTCTTTGATATTTTCTTCAAATGGCACAGTATAATCTCTTTCAGCAAAGTGTCTCAATTGGGACACAGAAAGAAGATGCAACAGGTAGGCCATATGCAAAGACGACTTGTATTAACCATTACATTACACATGAGTTCTTTTTCTTAAACTCTTAGATTGCCATTCATTTATTCAAAGTCTGTCAATGAAAATTAAAATTGCAAATATCTGCCTTTGCAGAAAATTCTCTTTGCTCTCAGTTAAGCAAGATTCTAACCCTCAAGACTTTACTACATGAAATTTTCAGCAGTATTAAAGATTTTGTATCTGGCAACTATCTGGCAACACAAAATACATTTAATATTTATGAGTTACAAAAATTTTTATCAGAAAAAACACAAACAAACCCCCAACCCCCCAAAAAACATTCAAAAAACCTACAGTATTTTTGAAACAGCTCTAGGAGTTATACCAACTTGAGCCTTGGAAGACTTTTAGCCCGTGCAGAGTATGGCAGGAGGTTAGGTTGTTTGTTTGTTTTGCTGTGTCATCAAGACACTGCTTACTTAGTATATAGTCCAAAAAAAGGAGTCTGCTTTTTAAATGGAAATATAACTCCATGTGCTCTGTGTTCCCACCAGTCCCATGGTGAATGTTTGTAAATCAGTGATTTCCTGAAGTGAGAGATAAATGAGAATCCTCTGTGATGAAAATATATGCCAGAACTTATGGGAAAATTAAAGTTTCCTATTTTATTTATTCTTTCTGATCATATGTTTTCTGTTCATGGGTAGAACTGTGAGTGCAGATGCATGAAAAAAAAACCAAAGCAAAGCAAAACAAAACAAAACAGCAAACCAAACAATATCACTTCCCTTTTTTTTGTCTTGAAATTTGTAAAACACTGTCCATACTAAATTCAAGGTAAAAATTTTAAAAAAATTAAAGTCTTCTTACAGCTAAACAAAAATTCTAATCTCGAGAGAGTATGTATTTGAGAGTTATATACACTGGAATATATTTATAAATAGATTATTCCTTCATTTCTAGTGTTCCTTTCCATGGATTTTATGAGAAGAAATCTCACAATGATCCCCTGAAACGACCGCCCAGCGTTCTTCCACCCGAATAGTTGGCTGGCACTGCTGAGAAAGGTTGCAACATCTGTCTAGACTGCATCAGCTATACTTAAAATCTATGCAGTGTACAAAGGTTTGCTTTTTACATCCTGCCAGCTCTTCACTACTCTATGTACACATCCAGAGAGAAAGAGACTGGCCTTCCTGGGATATAATGCCAGGTAGGTACTAATCTTAGGATGTAGGCAGAGTGAAGTCAAATATTATGACTGGAGTAAAATATAGGATTCTTGAAGACAGGAGTAAGGAGAGTTAGCTGAGATGAGATGAGATGAGATGAGATGAGATGAGATGAGATGAGATGAGATGAGGGAATGCTCCAAACGGGTTTAGTGGTGTTTGTGCATTTATGTGTATGTGTGGAGAGAGGATAAGAGAAAAATACAAAAAAAAGAGAGAGAAGCAAGAACATCGAGAAGCAAGAACATCAAGAAGCTAAAAAGCACAATATTAGTGATATTTTTAGTATTCTTAGAAGAGTTTCTCCCAGATCATCAGTTTGCAGCATCAGCAAAACCTTGGTAAGATCAGCAAGCTGTACCCACACCCAGCTCTTCCACCTCTGGAGACTGGGATTGAATAGAAGGATTTCCTGGAATGAAATGTGGAGAAATGTTGACCAAAACATTAATAAATGACTGCCATGTAGTTATCAAACATACATCAGTTGTCAAAGTCATCATGAGCCCTGTAAACCAATTAAAGTGGTTAGTGTACATTTTCATCCTTTTTATGGTAAGAGAGGAGACAGTAATACAATAAAAGGAAGATGTGCCCCAGTGAGGTCTAGAGTTCAAGCAAAATACTTCAGTGTAGTCTGTTAGATTCAGCTTATCTGCAATAGTGCTGAAGATATTTCTAAATCAACAAATCCACCCTCAACAAGATAAAAATTACAAGACAGAGAGAAGCAGAGGGTAGGTCTAGCATAGGGCGGAAATACACGAGATCTACTTTCTGTTCCTGTCCCTCTCATTGGCTTTTGGTGGACAACAGTGATGGAGAAGTAAAACATTCTCCCATATTCCCACTTTCCCTGCTTACATTCTTGTCACATCTACTTGATATCTTGTCTATGCTGATATAAACCATACCTGCACAGCCATTACAATGGTGAGCAAGCATGTGTGCTGCACTGACCCTTGTTCAGATGCAGGGATGTGTGCAATCTCAGAAGCAGCCCTGCTTCGGGCTACCCAGGGGTTCCTTTTGCCCCTCACAATAGAAAACTTGATAAGCCTTGTAGGAGGGACCCTGCAACGAGATATCTTTGTATCCCAGCAGAAATCCAGAGAGGTAGTGGGGTATGGCTTGGCATGGCAAGTCTGCCCAATCCACACTGCAAACTGTGAGCCAGGGTGGCATAAACCTGATCTTTCCACTTTCGGGGTGATCTCTGAAATAAGCCCCAGTTTTCCCAGCTGTTTGTACTAAAAAAATGTGCCAGGCAGGCCTGTAAATGATCATGGGCCCAGACCTGCACTAGTAGTGCAGTTTAGATGTAGCCATGAAGACTGGAAAAAGGAGCCAAGTCTGTAGTATGACTTTCTATCTACTAAATAATAATATGCTAAATAATAATGTGTCCTTCAGTTCGCACATTTCTGATCTTTTCTTTTAAAGGAGTAATGCAATGAACTCTGTTTTCTACAATGTAATTTTGCTTTTTAGATATTTACTTTAAAATAATTTTAAACTTCTAAACTTCCAGGAAATAGTTACTTCATTATTATGGAATTAGTAGCTGTTACTGCACATCTTGGCCTGTTTCCACAAAAATAGGAAAATAGCTTTACCAGATGCTGATGAATCTTTTGCACACTGGGAGCAAGTCTCTCTGAAATAATGAAACGACATGAAGAATGATGCCATCAAAAAGTGTTTCCTTAGGAAAACACTGAGACTCTTCCTTAGAATTGAAAATGTAAATACACATTTTTCCACTTCAGTGCTATGAAAGGAATCTTCTGTTAAAACAAGGTGACTGTAATGTTTAAAGGTACAGTTAACAAGTAGTTAAATATGAATTAAATTATTTTTGCTATTTCTGACTATGAGAGTTTTTCAGAGCAAAATTCCCTTCTAATGATTTCTTTCTGGAAGAGGTAAAATGGCAACAACACTTGCACTATTGGTACTGAAAGATTTTCAAAAAATGTTCAAAGGAGTATTGGATTCAGATGATTAAATCTTCAATTGCCAATCAGCAGTATTATATAATCCCATTTAAATTAATTGATATAATTATTGTGTAACATGACAGAATTTTAACACACTTTGTGCAACTACTAGTTTATTCTGGCTATTTAATTTCTGATAGTAAATTTAAATAAAAAGTAGTACATTGAGCCTTGTAACTATTACCTCTAGGTAAGGAGGTTTTTGTTTTTAGTCTCCTGCTATTACCATTTTGAAATAGCTTTTTTTCCCAGGTTCCCCTGCTCTCTTACCAAAACTCAGTCTGGGTTTTAATGATTATGTCAAAAATCTTTCACATTAGCCCATAAGATGATATTTAAAAAGACAAAACTTGTAACGATCCACTGAATTTTACAACAGGCTGAATAGAATCATATAAGTGAATGTCAAAATTGTATTGTGAAAGATTGAAAGACTACTAACAACAGCAGTGATAGTGAGCAAAGAACTTTAGCTTTCCTACGCTGGTATAAGTAGGAAAAAAGAGAAGAAAGACAATAGTTGAATTTACATTGCATATGATCATGACTTCTCTACGTTACCTGGACTGGTATCTGAAAATCTCTTCTAAAGTTGCCAGTCTCTAGGCAGAGTGACATTACTATCCCAAGACTGTCCTAAGCATATGTGAGAGTGGTATGTTAGTATGTCGAGCCCAGCTTCTTGAGATAATTGGAGTCAGCTTGGAAAAAAAACACTGTCAGTGGGAAAGGAAGTTATTCTAAAGCACATATTAAGTGCCACTGCTATTTAATACACACATAATTAGAAGTACTATAAATAGAGTAGACAAGTTAGTCTTCTGGTTGCTTCAGCTGTAGCAGAAACGTTTACAGTGCATGATTGTGTAAGTCCCTTCTCGTCCAGCCATATGATGAAGGAAAAGATTGGACATGACCTATTCAACAGCATGCTGACATTTGTATCACGAGGTTAGAGTAACATGAGATAGATGATAACTTACGTAATGAACTTTTGAAAACCTTTTTAGAAGCGATTCCAAGAGGTTGGCTTATTTATTAGGGAGAATCTGATGCTGGGCCCATTGGGGAATTTGAGCAGGGGTCCCAAATATGTTCCCCAATCTTCTTTCAGCAAAGAACCTCAGGAAGAGTGTGAGAAGATGACACTAGGATATCTTTGGAAGATTAATTACTGAGCATGGAAAAAGAGTCTTGGAGAGTATCAGTTCTTCCCTCCTCCTGAAATGTATTTCCCATGACCACCAAAATTAATCGCGAGCTATGGTTCCTCAGTGAGCCATCAGCTGAAGTCCTGGAGATTTCACTGTAGGGTGCATTATTAGAAAATAGATTACTTTGATTGTTTGACAGATTCCTAGTAAAAATAGAATAAAAAAAGTCAATAAAACTTTGGAGATAGAATGAAACAGAACCCTCTTCTGTTTCACTGCAAAAGTTTTGTGGAGTTTTTTCTTTTTCTGTCGTGTTTTAACCCATTTTGCTTTAATTTTTTTCAATCCACAGCTTATACCATTCTACAGAATGTATTTCTAATTACTTTTCATTTGTCTCAGTGTAGTCACATACAAAGTCATAAATACATTATATCATCTTCAAACCTACTTTTTAAACCTTTTTGTTAAACCTAATTTTTAACAATGTATTTGTTAAAATAAACTACATCAAGTTTCCTTTCTTTTACTGTTCAGTAGTTAATTATAGCACTATTACAATATCAAACATTTGATGGAATCATACAAAAATATGGAAACATCTGACTCCCACTGTATAAAGAATACTTGCTTTTAAAAAAAGAGTCATCAAATCTTAAAGTTTTAGTTTGGGATACAGTGTGGTTTTTTTTTCACAGAACAGATCAGTTAATAAAAGTATTATGCATGTTTTTCTGAGTCAGACTCTTTTTTGCTTTGAATTACATCTGATTTTTAGAGTAATATTAAATCTGAAAATAACGATCCTGTAATTATACTTAGGGCTTATTTACCTTTGAATTGCAGGATATCCTGCAGTGATAAAAGCAGCATTCTTGTAAAATATTGCTGGTTCTGTGCAACAAGTCCATATTTTTTCCAGTACCTATAGGCCTCAGGTTAAATAATACCACACTTGGAAAATAGTATGAATTGTTTAAAGAGTTTTATTAATACAGAAAGAAGGTAAAGAGAATCAGTAATGAATGTGTACGAGGTCCATTTTTTTCGCCTTCTCATTCCCTAAATGATAGAAAGTTGGGTCTTGGACTTTTCTCAGATATTTTTAAGTTCTTTAGAATTCTACTGTGCTTTTCCTTGGAAAAAAACCTTTTTCATAAGCCCTTCTGAAAATTTCACAAAATTTTGAGGATTGAATAGTCAAATTGAGGCACTAAGGCAAGATTACACTCATCTTTACATTAGGATTTAGTGTATTAATAATAGGATTTCACCTCTTACTAGCATGGAGTAGGAATTGGCGCAGAGAAAAGTAATGTCTCTGTAATGATAAGTCATATAAATTCTGGGACAAGGACTAGTCCTTTATCTTCCATCTCCAAAACAAAGATTTCATTCACTCCAGGTAAATGTTACCCTTTTGTAAACTGTCAGTTTCAAAAGGACTTTTATGTATTCTGAAGGCTGAAGTCAACCAGTGTTGAGAAACATGAAAAAATTCCCCAGTTGTAATCCCAGTAAAGTTAATGCTTAGAAGAAGAGCACCTTAAAATTAACAGAATCAGAATTTGCACTTAAAGGTGGAGGAGTCCTGAAGACAAAAGCGCTGTTTGATTGTTACATATTTTCTTTTCACATAATGAGCATGTAATTGTTCAAGAAATGAAGCTTTGTGGAAAATTTGAAAGGTTAATAGTTGAGTTTCAGCATTTCAAAAGTCAGGGGAAGAGAAAAGAACAGGATCTTAACTTCTGAAGCAATAAACCTTTGTGTTACTCAGGAAGTCTCAGTGCCTTCTTGCTAATTGCTTTTAACATCTATAGCCATGCTTATATAAAACCAAGCTGAATATTATCCCTTTCCTAGAAGTACTTTAAGTCATACAACATAAAATCACTTTTTATTTGGAAAGAATTAACAAGCACAGGGGGTTTTAGATGTGGGCTTTCTACTAAACACTCATCAGAGTAACATTTAAGAAGCAAACCAGCATTTTAATGAGTACTCTCTCTGAATATGTGTAAATAATTTTGGTCTTGCTTTTTTAGCTTATTTTCTTTAAATGGTTTTACAAATAAATGCTTTGATTGTATTTAGCAACCTTAGCTTTTTGTAATTAATATTCTTCATTAGGAATAACACCTGGTCTGAGCTTAGCATATATTAAATACGTTAATATAGACCACATTTTAACCCAGGATTTCATTTTTAGGGTCTCTAACAAAAGAGATTACATCTGTGATATATATTCCTACTTACAGACCCTGTGGTTTTGTACATCTGGAATGAAACAAAAAAAAGTACTTTGTTATTTAAATATTTACATTAGCTGGAGCTGACAGTAGCATCTCTTAACACTAAGATGGTTTGATGGAAGGAATATCTGATATGTATTAGCTATAGAAGCTGTATCTCACTGTCCCCTGTATTATATCAATTTCCATAAATGTGACAAAAGTCAGCGTCCCATGAGCATGATGTGGGTTGGTACCCAGAGATGAAATGGAGTTTATTATTTACACCCATGATGTTGTTTGAAGCTAAGAAGTCACCTTGGACTTTCTCCTGTTTTCAAGTAACCAAGCTGCAAGTAGTGATTAATCATTTTATTCATACCTCTTATTGTTGTTTTTTGTAGTCTGTTCATAAGGAAGAAGCTACCATATGTTGTTTTAGGCATAGGCTTTTCCCCACGTGCCATGATCCTCACTTTCTTTGGAATAAGGTTTACATTACATCTGAAGATGAAGCAGAAATTTTATTGACATAGAGTGTGATGGCTGGCTTGCAGAAAATATTTTTTGCTTTATCAATAGCAGCTGCATAAAAGGAGAGCATATGACTTCATTCCCTCAACAGTAAATAACAGATTACCACAAGTAGTGGATAGGCTTCCACTTTGAAGGCCATGTTTTCCTTTACTTAAGAGATTATTTTAAATCTCTGCCTCTATTAATATTAACTTCCAGCATTTCTGATATGTTGGTATTTCAAATACTTTTGCCCAAAAAAGTTTAAACAGTTCAGCTTCTCTCAGCTTCAGAGAACATTTTTTCCCCCAGTAGAAGTTAGTAATTATGATAAATGGATGTACTTACATGTACTTTCATTTAACAGAAGGGCTTTCTAATTTCAGTCTTCACATCAGCAATTTTCTTATCACTGTCATCTTCAGGTTTATCTAACTGAGGTTTGATCTATTCAATTCTAGGACTAGCTGCAAAACTTATTTCTGAGTTTGTGATGTAGGATTCAGAGATTCTTCTTCTGATAGAGAGCATTTTTCTTTGCAAGTTAAGAGCAAATAATCTTGGGGGCATAGGCCTCAAATAGATCATTATAAAGATGAATGTGACTTTAACAGTAAGACAGTTTAATTGTGAGGGCTTGTCAGATTTAGGAAAGTATCTATCCAGCACAGTGGAGCATAGCAGAGATACTTCTACTTACCCATGAATACCCTATTTCTGGAACTTAGTTTACCCCTACCAGATTGTTTCAGGACCTTATCTCTGCCTGACTCTATGTCATGTGGATGATTTAGATCAGGTTAGCACCAGCATTGACAGAGCTCTATCACATGGTAGAGATACACTTTTAATCCTTTTGCAATTGCTGTGTCAGTGAGCAAACCTTATGTAACATACAAATTTTACTGTGTTACCCCTTTCAACCTAAAAGGCATCTGACATCTCTCTTGAGGTTGCCTTGGTCTTTGACCAAAACTCCCTTGCACAGGGCAGTCTTTTAAACATTGAACTGTATGGCTGTGGTTACTGGCTGACAGGATGATAGCAAACACTACCTTAAGTAATAAATTAAATTTAAAAAATTATGGTAAAGGTACCTGGTCTTCATTGAGAAGCTTTAAGCATTAGTGGGGATTAGTCAGTCCTCTTAATTAGATACCTGCTGTACTAGAGCAAAAATTTTTAGGCTATACAGTATGTCCTTTAAAAAGCTAAATTGTATTTGTATTCCATGCGATTGTCACTTCTACAGTTAATGGTAATGGCATTTTTACTGATGGAGAAATACACGTCATCTGAAAGAAATCCTGAAGGTCAGCCAAGCAATTCATCTGGTAGTATCAGTAAATCTTCTTTTGCTTTACATCACAGTGTATTGACCATCAAATGCCCTCTCTGCTGGAGGAAAAAGTGCTGAGTGTTGTCTGATATCATCCCTGGGAGGCAGCAGGAAAAAAGGCAGGGTTAATAGAAACATGTATGTGGCCAGTGGATTGTAACAAACCCTAACAGGTGTTGGGCTGTTAGCAGCATATTAATCTGGCCAGCAGCTGATGTGCTTCTATTTTAAGGTCACCCAGTGCTATTGACTTTTCTGCAAAGTCTTCTTGGTATGGTGTTTCTTAGGGAAGTTGATTGAAAAGTTTTATAGGCTAACAATGGACTGAAAGGCATTATCATTTACAAGTGACTGAGGGCAATATGGCAACATTTGAGTGTCTCAACTATTTAGAATGGATTTGTTGCATCTTTAGATCTGTGAATGCTTTCTTTCTTATATTTTAGAAACAGAAAAATATGCATTTGTATCAGACACAATTATGCTGATGTGGAAATTCCTTTTTTGGAATTTACTTTTTCTTGTAAGCTAGGGTCTGCTTGTTTTCCTTAGAACAGGAAAGAAAATATACAAACCTAAAACATGGTGAAGCAGCTTGCCTTACCCTTAGCATCTCTGTGTCAGCTTGTTCTTCTGATCTGCAGGTAAGGTAAAGGTGTGGAAATACTTTAATTTGTAGAGTAATTTAAGCAATTTTTAATGTTGCATATGATTAAAGCAGAAACAAAAATATCAGTAGGTTCTTGGCATAAAATGATTAACAGTCATCTGGAGGTATAAGTACTGTTTTGATTTACACTTTATTTCTTTAAATGTTTTTGCAAAAAAACCAACCTGGATAATTTTTTAAGGGACATTTCCAGATTTTTTCTTTTATATTTCACTTTGCAGCTTGAAGAAAAAAATCCCATAACATTATTAGTTGAAACAAAGTGACTAAAACATTTTCCTCTTTGGCCAGTGAAATGATTCTTTCAACTGAATTGATATATCCTTAGGTCATGTTATGTTCAGAATAATCTTTTCCTTACAAATCTCTTGTATATAGTTTGCCATACAGTCTAGAACTTGTGATTGATATATATCTTACCAGTTATTGATAATAATATCTTGATTGATAATATCGTCAAAGTTATTCTTTTTCAAGTACTGCATCTGAGTCTCTGTAAGGGCATCATCAGTATTGTGTCAAATAGCTGCCAGTATTGAGATACTAGGCCAAAATCATGTCCTTTTATTTTTTTGGCAACATCTGACACAAGGGTACTAATTCTACATCACACCTCTCAAAGCTAGCACCAGAATAATATACACTTTTGAATGAGGATACTCACCGCTAGTTATGCAAAGATTACTAGCACTGCTATTGTATTTGAACATTCTTCTGGGATAATGCAAGGAAGCTTAAGTGGCTCTTTGAACTTGATGATCTGGAGGTCTTTTCCAACCTAATGATATTAATATTGTCTTTGTAAGGTGCCACATGCACAACTCTAGACTGAAGAATAGATTATTAGAGCAAGGAAAATAAGAATAAAAACACATAAATGTGCAACTTGTTTTTAAAAAGCCAAACATTTTGTGTAATGTGAATTTTTTTAGACTCTCTGTTCTGACACTTTAGGTAATACAAGTTGTATAGCAATAGGTTTTTGCGTCACCTTTTTTATGGAATCTTTCTTAGACTTTCTCACTTTTCTAACTAACTTGTTAGTCCCACTGGACATATCAAACTTAAGCAATTCGATATGAAAGGATTCAGTGAAAACTGTCCACTCTTTCTACCGCAAATTGCTAGGAGGGCTGAGTGCTTCCAATTTATTAGGCAATTTTTTTTGTTAAAATCTTTATAAAGTTGTATCTAATGAGTGCATTAGTAGTTTAAGAGTGGCTTTGTTACTCTGGTGTTAGTCGTTCCTACCACTTTAATTTCATACGCACAATTGACTTTAAAAAGGCTGCCTCTTTCAGTTACGCAAGAGTATGAAGGAAAAAACAAGCAATTATTTATCTTCTTTAGCTTGCAGTCTTGTATAATCTTGATCTTGTGAGATGTGTTTTTCCATGTTATATCCATATCTTAATTACGAGGACCAAAAAACCATAGCAAAAGAAAGGGGAATCCATGTTTTATCTGTATCATGGGACACATAATCCATCTTTTCTGCACCTTCAGAAGCACATCACCTCTTTTTCAAATTGCCAAAACTTTCTGGCTCTTCGCATTTTATACAGTTTATCTTTCTAAAGCAGCTACTTCAATCAAAACAGTTCTCTAACTTGTGTTTGTGTCTTGAGGGGCTCATAGGGAATAGGGGAATATGGCGCATAGGGATCGTAAAGAGTGTGTGGAGGAGTGAAGGTCAGGATTTCTAAGTAACTTCTTTGTTTCACAGTCTTCAAAATGGAAAATTTCCATGTCTTAACAGTCTCTTCTTAGCCTTTCATGACTTCTTACAGTTGACAACCCCATTAATGTGATAGTTCTTTAAACTATAAATCTCTCAGTATTTAGTCTTCCATGAAGCCTACTTCTTTGTATATTTGCTGCTGAAATACTCTTTTTCCCTTTTTCTTAGACCTTTCTAGTCCAGCTCTCATGATGGTTTCTCTGAATCCTTTCTTATCTGGATGCTAAACCAGGTAAATGAATTTAAACAGCAATACTGTTTGAAGCTACTGTTCTCTCTACAGAGAGACTCACACATAGAGTATTGCCTGTTTCCAAATTGATTTCAAACCTATTTCTGGGTAGTGGTGTGTGGTGTTTTTGTTTTTTTGTTTTTTAAGAGAATCAACAAATCTGCTTCTTTTAGCTTTATCACCATCTGTAGGAAAGTTCTACGTGTGCCAGTACTGCGAAGGAGTATGTTGTAACACATTAGGTTTAGTGAGTGCCAGGAAGGGCTAGAGGTAGAGCAAGACATATGAAAGATTAATCTGTCCCTCTGGAGGGGAAGACTTTGATGTTCTTGTAATGACAGCTGGACACCATCTGATAGTTTACAGAAGATGCAATCCTATACCTACACAGTCGTCTGAGACGCAGGAAATGGCTAGAGGTTTCGGAGCATATTGTCAGTGGATTCAGTCTCACTGAATCTTGATTGTTCTGAGCAGTCATCATGGGCTTTGCTAACACAATGTATCACACTCCAAACATACTGATGATAACCAGTCATTGCTCAGTGGCATAGTAGTTCGGTATAGACAACTCCAAGTGAATGACCATCTCTCTTGCACTTTATTTCATGCTTATCCTCATCCAATATCTGAGACATGAGGGTCACATTCCAGTGTCACGTCACACACCATGCATCCCCCTTTGGATAGCTACAATACAATCAGGAAGAGTATTGTTACTTCAGATATTATTGTAGGGTACAGTATTATAGGCGCAAATCAGTCAGTGTCATCAAAATATGCAAATAAAGACAAGCCTCTCTTTTTGGGAACTATCTCAAATTCAGTACTTATCACCAGGAGTTACTGTAGTGGCTTTCTGTGGCTAGGATTGGTAGTGGGAGGGGGGTGCTACAGGGGTGACTTCTGTTAAAAGCTGCTGGAAGCTTCCCCTGTCCAGTGGAGCCAATGCCAGCCAACTCCAGGATGGGCTTTCTGCCACTGGCCAAGGCCGAGCCAGTCAAGAGTGATAGTAATGCCTCTGCGATAACGTATTTAAGAACAGAAAGGTTTGTGCAGAAAGAATTCCAACCAACAAAGATAGGAACAACATGTGAACCACGGTCAGTGCAGAAGGAGTGGGAGAAGGTACTCCTGCCACTGAAGCTGAGGCCCTGCAGTCCATGGTGCAGGTCACGGTGGAGCAGCTGTGCCCCTGCAGCCCATGGAGGACCATCGAGGTGCAGAGACCCCCCTGCAGCCTGTGGAGCAGAAGGAAGCTGTGAACCCATGGGAGGCCCAAGATAGAGCAGGTTCCTGCCAGGGACCTGCAGCCTATGGAGAAAGGAGCCAATACTGGAGCAGGCTTTTCCCAGGTAGGACTTGTGTTCCGTGTGTGTGAAGGACTGCACAACATGGAGAAGTGACCCACTGGACAGCCGTTTCATAAGGAACTGTTGCTTGTGGGATGGACTCCCACCAAAGAGGTCCATCAAGGACTGTCTCCAGTGTGAGGGATCCCACGAGAGCAGGGGAAGGACTCCTCTCCCTGAGAAGCAGCAGAAACAACAACCGACTGTAACCCCCATTCCCTGTCACCCTCCACTGCTGGGGGGAAGGGGGGAGAATATGGAAGGAAGGAAGGAGGGGTGGGGGGGGAAGGTGGTTTTAAGATTATTTTACTCTTCACTCTTTTGCTCTAATCCTGTTAGTAATAAATTCAGTTAATATCCCCACTTTGAGTCTGTTTTGCCCATGATGGTGTTTATGTAAGTGACCTGTGTAAGTGACCTCTCCCAGCTTATCTCAACTCATAAATCCTTAGCTGTTTTTATTTTCTCTATCCAGTTGCAGAGGGGAGTGGAAGAGTGGCTGTAGTGAGTACCTGGCATCCAGCCAGGGTCAACTCACTACAGTTATAAAACCTGATGGCAGGCGTTCAGTTTATGCTCAGGAAATGCTCTGGTTGTGTCTAGTTTGACACAACCAGTATCTGGGCAGTCATTAGCTTGCCTGCCAGAATAGGTTTTAACCTTCGTGTGTCTTCTTTTCTCTGTGTTATTGCCACTGCCATTAGAGGAAGATGTATCTATAAGGCAGAATGTATACACAAGAGACATTTTTCAGAACCATTTGAATATCCTTTGACTAGACTTCGTTTCATTATAAACACTAATTAATTACGATTATGCTTCTTTGCAGGAATGGATCAATTTTGACTCCATTTTGATTTAAAACCAGAAAAAAATTTTGAATTAAAACCAGAAAAAAATTACCTTGCACCTGAATAACCAATTTATCTGTGTTCAGTAGTGATATGTTCTGTGGCAAGATAACAGACAAAAAAATGGCCTATCTCCTATTAGATTCTGTCATCTGATATCAGATAGTGTTTGTATTTATTTAAATATTTCATTGTTTTTGTTATTATGTCCACTGTTGCAGTATTTTATACTTTGGCTAGTGTCCATAAGTGTGAACAGTATTCTGTAGTGATACTGTAGTTGGATTTGTAGGTTTGGTGAGAAGTCCATCCCTACTTTCCTGAAAGATTTGTAAAAAAAAATGCAACAAATTTTCATTTTCTTTGTAGCTATATATATGTCTGCACATACATAACAGTTGTTCACCTACTTGGAGATCTCAGTGATAATTTTTGGGGCAGTTTATCCCTTCTTATATTCTGAGTACAGACTTCTACTTTAGAGATAGTTTTGTTCTCAATGCACTAGGTCTTCAGTCTTTTTGCTTCTGGCGGTGCATTTATTTATCTCATCTTTGTAATTCCAGCATTCTTGTGAGACCTGTGCAATGCCTCCACTATTTTTGGACCACCTCAACAGAGGCCATGCAGCTATCAGTTTCTGTCAGTCTATAGTTGCTTTGCTGTTCTTCCCAGTTTTTTTGTTAAAATGGGTTTGTAACTAAATTTGCTGATGCCATATTTTCATGCTCAAAGACTGCCTTTGCTTAAAATGCAGCTATGCACGTGCAATTTGCCTAAACTGTGTTTATGTAGTTTTGGTAATAAGATCAGAGTGCTTTAGAGTTCAAGTGTCTGGCTCTCAGTAATCTCAGTGGTCATGAATCACTTATGGTCTCTTTTTCCTCAAGCATTATGCTTAAGCATTTAACATATGCAAACATTGTTGCATATTGGGATTTTATATCTGAAAGGCCCTGGGAATTTAAAAATTCTGATACTCTCTTCATTAATTAGTACCTGTAGATCTGTACCTATGCTAAAATGCATTTGTCTTTAGTTTGTTGTTCTCTGTAAGGGGGCCTGCAAGTATCATACCATAGATTCTTTTTTTTTTTTTTTTTTAATATTAATTTCCTTGCCTCTTCATGGCAGAAATGAGATTTTTGTGTTCATATACCAGGAAGAGAGAGGTATATCTGAAAATCCCGTTAGAATGTGTCTTACTGTCAAAAATAAGTAGCCACACTAGTTGACACTAACATCAATAAATTAGTAGTCACAGATAACAGCAGCAAGTGTTGTTTTTCCACTACAGATTTCTAAAATTCTTATCTGTCAACTGAAATGAGATGAAGAATGATTTTCCCATCCACTTCTATTTGACTGTACTTTTCCATGACATTTGAAAATATTATGTTTAGCGGATCTCTAATATTCTTCCCTTGTACACATGTAAGAGCCATATCTCTTTAGTACTTTTGTTTACATTATTTGGTCTTTGCCTTGTTTCATAGGATAAGTCATCTTTGAGGCTTGTTGCTCTAGACAGGAAACTTTTTTTCATGTGCTTAGCTATTCCTGTTATATTCATTTACTACTATTACATTCATTGTATTCATTAACTACTACTCCAATTGTATACATATTCCAGAGGTTCCTTAAGTTAGGAAATAGTATTGAAGGCAGATGATGTTCTGAATCAGTCAGTTTATTCAGTTTGAGATACAGTATAACTGGGGATTGAGTCCTTCAAAAATACTTTGGCAATTTTTAGCTATTTTGATGCAGCTGTGTCAGGCTGTAATTTTCTTGTGGATAACCTTTTGTTTTATTGGCATATCTATTACAATAATAATTTCAGATTTAATCTTAGATTTCTACATTTCCTTTTTTTTTTTTTTTTTTTTTTTTTTTTTTTTTTTTTTTTTTTTTTTTTTTTTTTTTTTTTTTTTTTTTTTTTTTTTTTTTTTTTTTTTTTTTTTTTTTTTTTTTTTTTTTTTTTTTTTTTTTTTTTTTTTTTTCCTGGAAACAGTGACTATTATTCTTGCACAATTTTCATATTCTTCATACTTGTGATTAGTGTTGCTCCTGTGGCCTTCTTAAATTTGATTTGACATTACTATATGTAGATACATCGTAATGTTAGAATGCCCATCTTTGGAGAAATCTCTGCCACAATACTGTGACTGGAATACGGGTCATACGAAGTGTCACATCAGGAAATTGAAGGGAAGTTACTTTTTAGAACTTTAAGCAGGATGCTTTTGAGCCATATTTGTGCTTTAAATATTGTCCATGAAACCAGCATAATTATACACATATTTAGGTATAAAATGCTTTATATAAAACTGATGACTTCCATTTCTATGTATGTCATGCCCCACCACAGTAATTCCAAAACATGATTGCTTTCCAGTTTTTAGGTCTAATTAATGGAGGTAAATTGCTGTTGCCGAAATATAGATAGGTGCTACCAGGGTGTTCTAGTCATGCAGTTGCTAGGTTAACAGAAAACTACCTCAGCTTCTGACTCTAGCTAGCTTTTTAGTCAATAGCCTTAAATTTGGATAGTATATACTTTTGGTTATTCTGTGCTTAATTCATGATGTACCAGTATATACTCCAAAAGTATATATTGGTACATCATGAATTAAGCATGTTACAAGTGGTTGACACAGAATAACCAAGGGACAATGTTCAGCAACATTTTCGTATATAAAATAACAAAATGCCTATTTTAAGTAGTAATTTTGATATTTCATCATTGGCCACAGTGTATTACAAGAGAAAATTGCTGCCATGAATACAAAAACACTCCTCTGGATTATGACAATTTCAATATGGCAGCATTTAATGCCAGTTAGAAGGATTTTATCTGTCTGGAATGTCAGTACAGTTCATATGCATGTATAGAGTTTATATAGGAACCAGTGATACTTATTTTGGGCCTCAGTTCAGTAAACTTTACTCTGGAGAACACCTATGCATATGCTGTCTTGAAAACATTTTAATAGATGTTTCAGTGGTTTATTTATTAAAGAATAGTTTTGGGGAGAAACAGTCTTGTATATTCTCACAGACAAGAAGTGGTTAAACTGGTTATAGAAAACAAACAAAAAAAGAACCACAAAATTCCTCCCCAGGCTCAAAAGCGTATCAACTTTTGCAAAGACATCAAGCAGAGTATTTTTGCTTCTGTTACCAGTAAGAGAATGGAAGGTTTTACATCTATGTAGCTCAGCAGCTCTGTTAACGGCATTACTATGCAAAAGGTGTTTGTTTACTTTGCTGATGTTGGGCTCCTTTCTTCTGTATTTGTTTTCTTTTTCTTTCCTAGGGTGATAGGGTTGAAGCAACAGGATGAGACATCTCAAGCATGCTGCTAAATATTGTAGTCTGACAAAGCTGTATGGTTTCCTTTATCAAGACAGCTGTGTTTTTATGTAAATAATCTTAATTTGGCCTGCAGATGTATTGTGGCTGATACTCAAATGTATTACCTTGAAAGGTCCCCTTGAATTTCCGAAAGAGTTTACTTCAAGACATTCAGGATGCCAGTCAGAAAGCCTCACAGACTGACATATATGTTTAGTACTTAAGAAAATAGTACTGGAATGAAAAGTACTTCCAAAACAGCAAAGAAAGTTATGGCTACTCACAGAATCACTTTAAAATAAAGATTGCTGAATGGGCTGCTTCATTTTGATCACAGGGAATAGTTAAACATTTTTAAATTAGGCTCCTGTTAAATAGATTTTTATCTCTCTTAACTGGCTTCCCATAGATGTCATCAGGATTGTTCACAGAAGTACTACAAGACTGGGATGAGGAATAATTCACAGCAGTTACATAACCAACACTGTAATTTGCAGCAATTAAAGAAATTGGTTTTTTATTTTAAGAATCACTTATTATAGATAATTTGGCCAATGATCAGAAAAACTCATTCTAAAGAATGTCAAAGATGAGCTCAAAGATACTGCCCTGTTTATTAAAAATCAGTCACATGAAAATCATTATTTTATACTTTCATAGAAGCTGTATGTTCATCACATAGTATAAAAAAGGGGAGATTTAAAAGAGAAATGGATCTACTGCTATCTATGGAAATATTATGTAATTTTCTTTGTACTTCTGTGCTAATCAATACATATAAAGGACCTTTTATGTCACAAAAATTTTGCAGATATTTTTGTAGGTCTAAATGCTGAAAAATTAATTAAATATGTTCCTGTGTCCTGTAACTACAGACTTACATATCGTATCAATTGGCTAGGTAAGATGCCCAAAAATCATATGCTTTAGTGGTAGGATTCACAGTTGACCATGAGATCAGTAATACTGAGGCTTGGGCTTTTATCTGATTTGGAATCTGTCTGAGGCTGAGGCTTTAACATCATAGTGAAGACTGCCAAAACACATGAAAGTAAGACATGTTTTTAATTTAGTGACCTCATGAAGAATGGAGAGGCTCACAGTAACCCATTCAAGCTTTCTCATTTGCAAGTTCAGATTGGATACGGGTGCAGTGAATCAAACAAACAGGAGCCATGTCCCACTTTTGCTATTTCCAGTTGTCTGGTTTGGTTTTTATATGATGCCCAAAATAGTATTTGGACACTAAAGCAGTAGTTCTGAAATCTTCTAGTCTGTTTTTTTCTTTTCAGTGTGCACACCATCTATAAAGGACGGCCCAAGTTTTTACAGTCAGCTGCATACATACTTGGAAGAAATTGCTAGTACATTTGATGAAAGTCTTTCTTTTTTTTTTTTTTTCAGTGTTATTGCTTCACATTTCCTTAAATATGGTGTTTTTGTGGCTAGAAGCAGAAGGGACCATGTTTTATGATGTAACTTGTAAACTTCTCAGTATCTTATCCTATTTTTATCTTAACCAAACATAGAAAAAATTCCCAGAAAGAACTTTAGGAAGTCATGGTTAATATCTCAGGTACAAAATGCTGAAATATTAAATGTCTTTACAAAAAAGAAAAGATAGAGACCCAATATAACTGTTCAGCATTTTGGACTAGCCAATGTAAAATTAAATCTGCATTGCAGTAAATACTAAAAGATAGTCAAGTGATCTGAACTCTATTTTTCCATCTCCTAATGTCACATGTACTTCCATTAGAATATAATGGAATATGAATTGTTCATAATCAACCATCAGTTTGTCTTGACAATCGAAACAGAAGACATTCTCACCTAAACAATAGAATTGTAAGTAATGATGAGCTTTCAGGAAAGTTCTTTCAGGAAACTGGTATTTTTCTTAACCTTACACCATACAGAGCCAATCAGCTTTAAGTCCTATCTCCTTTATGGAGAAAATACAACTATACCCCAGGAATTCTTCTCTGTATTTTTCATATTCCTTAGGAAGACTAGGCTTTGAAACTGTAGGCCATTTAAAGTCTTTTGTATCCCTTCCTTTGTAGAATTAGCTCCTGCAGGACTTAACATTGTTCTTCCTCAGCTCTCCAATGACCAAATGATCTGTAAAATTTTCACTTTTTGTCAAGTGTGATTAGGCTGTAAATTTGGGCGCTTATGTTCATATTCTCATTTGAGACAGAACTAACATGCAGAAGTTTCCTGAAGCATCAGTTTCTGTAAAGCACATCTGCATCATGCATTAAAATGTTGACAGTAAGTGACTGGTGAAGTTACAGTTTGTATTTCATGTGACTGACTCTTACAAAACTAGAAATTAAGAACTCAGCTAAATGTAGAGTTTCGAAGAGTTGAGGAGTATCATTTCTAATTTAGGTACTTGCAGCAGAAATATTTGACATGCTCCTAATCTTCAACTATCGTATTAGATTTAGATAAAAATATCTTAAATGTAATCCTTATCATTGTAATTTGATGGAATATACTTGAATTAATTGGGTTTTTTTCTATGACTTCATTGTGAAAATTTTTTCATCTTATCTTGCCAGAATCTGATCCAGTCAGTATCACAAATTTTACATATGTAAACTGATAACTCTACCTGCTGGTTCCCATCATCAGCTATCTCAGACTTCCTCTAGATAATACTGGAAGTAACCTAGTGATGGTTACTAATCAATCAGATTACAATCTGATACAATCAGAGCTAACACCTTTCTTCAAGTGAATAATTCCTAGGTATGAGTCCACATTACAAAATACCATCATAGTTAATGCAAGACAAACATGGCAAAACCAAAACCATATGAGTTCTGAGTTGTTATATTTCTGGAAAGTGTTAGATTCTTTTACCCACTCTTTGCAAATAGTCACAGAGTTGGTGTCACACATAGTTTAGACATTTCTTTGGCAAATATCTGTTTTTATGTAATAAAAATGGAAATTGAAATATGAATAGGTAATTAATTTCTCATTATTCACCTCTCTAGTACTGGACAGCTTGAAATATTTCAGATATTTATCTGAGATTTATAAGAAGATAATAATAAATCACATGAAATTAATAGTTACTGCTTGTCAACACTTCAAGGCAGATCACTGTTAGTATGTCACCTTAAGAATACATGTAAATATATTTTTGAAAACTGGCATAGCTTCTGAGTGCTTCATAGGATGATAGAACTGAATGTCAGATGTAACTACTCGCCTCCTTAGTAGTCATGATATGATTTAATTTTTACCAAGTATCAAGGAACTTAATTGACACTAATCCCTGATTGTTCTGTTTTGATTAAGGGATGTCAATTCTGTTGGGAATGTTTTAGCAGCATGAAGAGGTATAAATAGTTGTGATATGGCTAAATAGAGGCAATTATTTCCCTGTACTTTCATTTCAACTCTTACCTGGTCGGTAAGTTGATTCATAGTATCTTTTTAAATTAAGGAGAAAAACTGTTCTAAACCTTATTTTTGTATTCTACTGTGTCTTGCATTATACTGAGGAGTCTCTCCTGCTAGTTACGTCTGTGGAAAATTATTTTTCAGCAATTAAAATGCTCTTGCAAAGAGATAAGATCGTGGTACAGCATAGCTGATTTTAATGTTCTCAGAACACTTTTCAGACCATAAAATTTATCATAAAATCAGTGTTGTCACTAAGCTACATAATACAGAAGTGTAAATCAGTGGTCTGGAAATACAGAAGAAATCATGCAGAGGCACAAAATAATCGTAGTTTTCCTAGAAGACACATGGTGAGATCCAGTTAGCTTAAATCACATACAGGCTTCAGCTAACAGAATCGCTTCCAGGGATGCTGAATAAACCTTTGTTCTGACTATAGAGAAAGTGAAATGCTGCATTTACAAAGGCTACTTCAATATACACCCAAATTTTATCTATCCATACTTGGGAGAATGGACAGCCACTTTTTTCTTGGTCTGTACAAAGCTAAGAGACCAGCTACTTGGAGGCAAAACAGATTATGTATGATCTCACCAATAGTCCTGAAGGCTAAAACTAAGGCAGAACCCATCAAAAAGAAGTGTAAAGGAGACAGCGTGAATGTCAAAAAAGTTCACAGAGTCAGAAGTTTGAAAACAGAATTTCAGCAGGATCTCGATACAGTGCTCAGACTTCCAACCACCCTGACAAAGAACTGGCTAAGCTGGATGCTCATGCAGGACTTTTCTCTGATTTATAATATGCAATTCAGGGCCTGGGAATTAAAAAAATAAAGAAAAACAAAGCAAAACTAAGAACATACAATAGCAAATAAATGCATGAATAAATAGACTTAAGTAACTAAACCAGGTTACTTGAGTTGGTAATAGCATAATTTTATGGGAGAGTTGTATTTGTATTTATAGATCTGTTTAGAACTAAGTGCGTGAAAGGTGGAAAACAAAGATAATTCAAATTCATGTTATACTGCAAAAGTACCCCATATTGCAGTGCTCACAGTAGGTCATTCTGAATTTGAGTGCTTTACAGGTTTATTCATTAATGAGGTCCAGTTTGTTTTTTGGAGTTTTTTTGTACTTAGATGACAAACCTCTCCCTTGTATTAATGTAGCAAGAAAGCAAAATTAAATTTCAAATGTAACTACAGTATGGACTTGCATCAAAAAATGCCGTAGAATGAAAGACACAGGAAGCACATAGTCTAGAACAAGTATGGTCTTGTCATTGCTAGTATTTGGATAACGTGAGCAAGTGATTTTTCTCAAGGTAGATTTCCAGACTAGTCAGTCCCATTTCTACCGTTTGCACCCCAGGTCAACATTTCTAATCTTTCAAGAATGGTTTCTTTGTTTGTTTGGTTTGGTTGGTTTTTTTTTGTTTTTTTTTTTTGGGTAGAATGGGAGAGTGCATATGCAATCTTCAAGGTCCACCAGTCAGAAGTTACTGCACTGTTTGAGAAGCTGTCAGTTCCTCTCATGCTCTTCCACCACAGCTCTTGGCTGTCTGTTTGTGTCTGTCAAAGAGTCAAACATTTCCTGCTTGGCGGCCGGATGGAAAGGAAGTCCCATCTGCTTCCTGGTGCTGGAGGTGGCGCGGAGAGTGAGGCGGCCAATAAAAGCAAATGTACAAAGTGAGACAGGATTTGGTGACCTCTCAGAGTGAAGCTTTGTGTCATCCTGCTGGAAGGCAATCATTGTTCCTGTGTGTAATTAAGTGTCTGACTAACACCATGCCACAGCCTCACAACAAAGAGGATTAGCGGGTTTAAAGGTTTAGAGATTCTTGATTCTTGTTTCCTTTTTCTTTCATAAATGATACATTTCTGGACTTGGATCGGTCAGGGTTGTATCACTAATCACCTCAGAAAAGAATACTTTTACTGATTGTTTAAGATATTTTAATGCTTATGAAAAGTGCCAGACAAGTTGATAGCCTTAAAACCTTCCTCTTCTCTAAATTCTCTGCAGTGCCTTCAGACTCTGCTTGAAACCTGTTTTCTGCATGTTAAATCTGTCTTTTTATTTTCTGACTGGTCTTGAACCCTAGACTGGCTGGTGTAAATCACCACAATATCGTAAAATTAATTTATACTGTGCTGACTTGCAGGACATAGGGCTTTTGTCCAGAAAGTTTAGGTATGTTGAATGCCTCTCTGTATTGAGTACAGAAACAGCAAACCAGCTTAAACTAACTTGGAGGTGGTGCATTCGATAAGGTCTATTTCTACTATTTGAATACTTCCTCAGACACTTTATATTGTCAAAAGACAGGTTTTCAGTGAGCAAAGAACCGTATCATGTTCACATCAAAATCCACATGTTCACATCCATGCTTGTGCTGTACTGGTCTACATCCTGCATTAGAAGAACTGCTACCAGTTGTGCAGTGCTTCTCTCTCTAAATGTGGGACATACACCAAGGTACTTTCATTTTCTAATGAGTTTGCCAGCCTTGCACCACTATCAGTGTCAAAGACATGAAAATATTATTGTTTATATAAACAATTTCCCTGTGAAGATGCTCATTGTTAATGGAGGCAGATCTGAATATAAAATTTGAAGAAACCCCACCAACACTAAATTAATAGCAAGAGCTTTTAATGCAGATTTTCTTAAGGAGTTGAGGTTATAAAATGTGGATTTTTCTCCAGTGCAAATGATAAATGTATCTGTTGTTCCATTGTTTAGTTTATGTTTTATGTGTTAGCACCAATTTTATGGACTTCGCTAATACTGCACAACAGAATTTATGAGACAGAAAGCATGTCAGTACCTGGGTTTCTGAAAAACATAAACTTGAGGGGTTTTTTTAATTACATCTTGGCTTACATATTATTAAAGAGCAGTCAAAGTAGATTGATCTTTGTCAGTCCTAAAGTAGGTAATTTACTTTGTTTATCTGCATTTCTTGTTAGTGCCAGTTCATTCCCTTTCAAAGCTAGAATTTTGGATTTGTTTGTTTTTTTTTTTTTTTTCCATAGACTTGTCATGGTTTTTTTGTGTTTGAAGATAATTTTCCCCATTATCTTTGATTTCACTGTTATTCTTCTCAGCAGTACAATCAACAAAGCATACACAATACACTACCAATGTCAGGTTATCTTATGGTTATATTAGGGAGCTCTTCTTTGCTTTTCCCAGAGAAAAATAAACAGATGAGATGGTACTATGAATAGTTTTTAAACTACAAATTTTGGTGTTTAGTGTTTTTATCCTCCTTCTTATAAAAAAAAAGGTCACAGATAGAACCACTGCCATAAGTCTCTTAAAATCTAGATCACACAAACACTGTCATAGCCATTAGAAACAGTTTATCTGAATATAGTGTTCATTTTATCTGGTGCCACTGCTCCAAATGCCACGTCCACTCACCCCCAGGCCTTGATCCTGCTTTGCAAATGACACTCTTAGGACCATTCACCTGCTAGCTAGCACTGATGTCAGGCATGGTGTCTCTGATTTATGCTAACCATGGTTTTATAGACATAGCAGGGAGGGAAGAGAGCTGTCACAAGATTGTGTAACTAGTTCACTGTTATTCACTGTTTTTATATTTTCTTCAAGCACTGCTGAGTTTCAATTTAAAAATACTGAAAAGCAGGATTATTTATTTTTTCTTGTTCTCCACTTATCTTATGTGATACACATTGGGAAGAAAAATAAATCTACATTCAATAAAAAAATCAGTTTATTGAACTGGAGTATGACTACTTTTAATTGCAAATAAATTTTTTTCAACATCTGATTCTTTGAGATCTCTAGAATGGGAAGCAAGATATGATGGAGTAATTATCTGGCCCCAAACTGCCATCTTAGTCCATCCTAGAAAAATCAAGTCATGATGCATGCAAACTTCAACTTGCATTAAGAATAATTTTGAAATTGAAATAAATCTGGTTTTCATTTGAAATATTTCAGTATTTGAAATTCTGCCACAAGTTTTGTCAGAATTGCCTGTAGAAGATATAATATAGTTTTACAGGCTCTACTCAAGACACAATAATCTTCTTCCAACAGAAAATGTGGTTTTTTTGGTATGCCTGATCCTTTTTCTCCAGTGTTTTAGCCCTCAACACAGCAGCAGTTCATCTGCTAGGACAATGAATGTAGTAATAGGAGAGAGTTTGGGAGAGGATATGGTGGGGAAGAAAGTTATGTGACACAGATGTTTTTCACTGCTGTATTTAACAATACAAGATATAAACAGTGGGGAAGAAATACAAATTCTAGCTGCAGCCTTCTGCATTTCTGCAAAGATAGGGAGCTGGGTGACTTAGTAGAAAAGAAAATCTAGAAGCATCTACCAATAAGGCCTAGACAATAATGAGCAATATTTTAAAGGTATAAGACACCATATAAATGCCATACCTTAGGGAGGACTTGAGATGCAAGACATGGTCCAATACCACTTGACTTTTCACTTTACATCATGGTATGATGTGCTTCAAGAACATGTCCTAGATCTCCACTTGATATTTAGGAGATCAGGGATGTTAGTAAGAGAAGGGTGACATCTTCATTGTTCTGGAATTCTAGCGACTACTTTATTAACAACATTTAATAGTATCAAAATACTCAGTGGTATTGTACTTTCTTGGTCTCAGTCTTGTGAAAGATTGAAATGATACTGCCCATCATTTAATGATGCAAACACTGAACATGTTCAATAGCAGTTTCTGAAGCTGTTTGTGGGAAGGTATAATCATGGCCAAATTGCTTGTCAGATCTCATTCAGAGTTTGAAAACTGATCTTGCTGAGGTCAAAATCAGAAACTAGAAATTATTAGAAATACAGGATTTAAAGATGTCTCTGAGAACAGATGGGATGACTAACACTGGGCTGACTGAAAGGTACCTTTATCCTCACACTGGTGCCAGTTTGAACACTTCAATCAGTTTTGGCACAAACTTCTCTGTCATGAATAACTGAGTACAAAACAGCAGTGGAGATTTTAAACCAGAGCCAAACAGTTTCGTTTTACTGAAGTATGGGGTATTTCTTGGTGAGGTCAGTGTCTGAACTTGAATCTATTTGAATTATACTGCCCTACACTTCTTGTTCTAAAATGGCTTGCAAGGCCAAGTGTTTCTGTCCTTTAAACCTGAAATGCTCAGGTTTAAAAGTAATTTATATCATTTAGAGTACTTGCCTATTTTCAATTATTGAAGTAAAGTAATTTACAATAATTCTGAGTGTTTGGACATTTTTTTTGTAAAGTAACATTTCTTGTAATTTCTGAGACAGAGATTTCTCTTAGAAGTTAACTGGAAGCAATTCATATTTTCTCATAAAATTTGCTTCAGCATATAAAGAAGTTGAGGTTTAGTTTGAAAGAGAGTGAAAGAGCTGTATGTAATATAGTTGTCTCATCTCTACAAGCAATTACAATGAAGATATATTTATAAAATTATTACCATGAGATGAGGCTATGAAATGTTAAAATTTAAGATGGCAGTTCGTCCTATATCAAATGTCTCTTCTTATCCCAGCCTGTTTTTACTTCATCAGTTACAATTATACCAACAATCTTTATCCTTGCCCTGTGTACCATTTTCATAGCCTATCTCATCTCTTGTTTCCATCCCACTCAGTAGTATCCTGTGACTTACTCCCATCACAATTTACTCCCTTCTCTCTGACAAAGTTCTTTTCTCCTCTACTTTTAACTCCCTAAATCAAGGGGTATCATTGGGAAACCCAACAAAGTGTTTGTTGACCTTAGGTTAGGTGCTCAGACTTTGCACTTGGTGCACAAGTCATGATAACATCATATTCAGTATCTTATAGGTGACAACTTTGAGGAATTAAACTGTTAAAATCTCAATCTACTGAACATGTGTGAACTTCCTTCTCCACACGCCCCGCTCCACCCCCTAACAGTATGAAATTTAATCAACTAGGGTCAGATTTCAGAAGGATGCCAAAAGGCACATCCTTGATATGAAGTGTGCTTACTCCTCCCTCTGTCCTAGGTTTTAATCTGAAATGTGAAACACTCAGTTTAAGGTCACCGGAGTCAGTTCACATAGACAAAACTTCTTTTTCCATAGCCTTGTCCTTGACAGCAGCTAAGCTATTTTTACTGTAATGTACCCAAAACAAACAAACAAAAAATTTAAAACTTGTCAAATGGAGACACCTAAGATGGAAAACTTTATCCCAAATGATTGAAGCTTGGCAGTGTTGCAAATACCTGGAAAAAAGAACCATTAAATGGGAGGTGTCAGGGAATCTAAATAGGTTTTACTGTTAACTTTGGCTTTAAAGTATGTACTAAAACCATTACTTTACAGTTCCCAAGGTATTAATCAAATGCATTCATTTTCCTTCACAGTTGTCTGCAGATACAGTAACCTAGGCAGCAGCTCCATCACAGGTAATGGTGACTAAATATAGGTGTTAATACAGTGCCTGTGCTTTAGTCTTCTGGTTGACTGTAAGAAGCCCAGCACTATCCCTATGTTTTGATGACCCACAAGATTCATGTAAATCTTGAAAGTATATGGTGAACTGAACTTTTACTGTTCATATGTTTAGTTAGCATTTTAAGCTGGCCAGATGATGGAGAAGTAAAAAGTGTAGGTAGAACAATCAAAATTGCCCATTGTTGTCATCAGTGAAGGTCACTTAATAAGAAGAGATCCTATGTGCTCCTGATCTTGAACAGATTCCTGTCTATGGAGGTGGTTTTTTTCAGACATTCTTTGGCCTAACATATGGCATGAACAATTAAATTCCTATAGGATCAGTGGAACTGATCAGTGCTATTTGAATCAGTTTTACTTATTATTTTCCACGTTAAAAGACACAGTTCTGTAGCTATTGCTGCCTAACTTCAGATTTTTTAGGCTTTCAACACCATTTGAATGATTCTTTCCAAAACACTGAAAGAATGATTTTTCATTCCAAAGTTTAAAAAAAAAAAAAATTTAAAACCCTGTTATTACCAAGAAAAAAAAATCAGGTTCTGGTCTAAGTAACATTTTTTTAAATTGTTTTATTTGAGAAACTCATGGACATGGTAAATTACCATTTGCTCATGGAACCACAGCATATGCTGTTAAACCAGAGTATCCACATGCAAATGAACTTTTCCTTCAAAGCTCACAGGACGTTCACATTGGCTCCATTTCTTTAAGATAGGATCAATATCGTTTTTATTTAGCCTAATTACCACAGTTGGTATCTCAAAAGTACTGCAAAAGATTAATTTTTGTTTGGTTTTATCCTTTTTGATTTTTTTTTCCTTGGAGAATAACCATCTGTACATATCGTAGTTACATTACTCTTTTTGAGAAATGAAACAAAGATACTGAATTTTAAACACTAGTCCATTTCCTTTTTTTAACAAAACAAAAAAGAGTGGCCAAAGTAAAAGATTTTCTAAACTCTGAAGGAACGTCGTATGTCTCTGCAAAATGTGTTGAAAAATCAGCTGCTCATTATTGACATTTCCTGTGTCACCTCTTCATAGGAAGTGCTGCACAGAAACAGTCTCTGAATTGTGTAAATAGAGGCAACGATTTCTGACAACTGAACAGAATTTAGTTGCATCCCAAGATAATTTACTAGAACTGAAGAAAAATGATCATATTACCCAAATGATGCCATTCTTAAACCATTTAAAGCCTGTTTATTTATCTGCTCTAATAGTTTTATTAACAACAAGGAGTTTGTACACTTTTTATACCAAAGCTTTAGGCCCTGACAACATCAGGAGATAGACAAGGTCCTGTTCTCCCAGTGCTTGTGGTTTTGCTTTCCGTCTATATTCTATCACAGGGATCCCAAAAACATTTGAGTAGACTACATTCAACCTTAATGCAGACAGTGTCTCATGATCTCACTTACCACATGATCACTGAGACCATTTCACGTACCCTGTCATCATATAACATTCCTCTGGAAGGAATGAATTTGTTTACATGGGAAACATCTCATGTACTTTAGGATTTCTTTTTCATGTGATATAGCAGAGGAAAACAAAGATAACAGTCAGTTTTCAAAGAGGAATACAGATGTGCACCAAGTAAGCCTTTAGAAATACTTTTCCTAGCTTTAATGCCATCAGAAATGTTTATTTTGGATTTTTGGACATTTGAAAACAGATCTCCCCTTTGCAGCAAGAAACCTGAGACTGGCATACACAGTCATGCCAATAGTCGCTAGTTCAGCGTGCTGTTTCTGCTAGGACCTCTATCAGCTGTTTCAGAAAATGTTACAGAATAAACAGGCCACAGAGATGTTCTTCTTAACCCATGTTAGTTAGATGTTGATCTGCCTTGAAGCCTAACTCCATCCACAAACTCCTGCGGGCTTTTAGAAATGCTTATTTTGGATGTTCTTCTTACCCATACATGTCCAAGACTTTTTTTGAGTTCTGCAGGACTCTTGACCTAAATCATACTTCATGGCATGAATCCCAGACTGATTACATGTTCTGGGTAATTGTTTCATTCATATTCCATTCCCTACACCACAACTGGGAAGCAAAGTTTAGGTTAAGCAGCTATGTATGCCAGCTCGACAATGATGCTTCTTTTTTTTTTTTTTTTTTTTTTAATGCAATTGGAACCTACCAGCAACTCAGTGTGGCCAAGCAGCTCAAAAAAAAATACTCATTTCTGGATTACTCATCTGAGAGTGTCTGTCTTCTCTAATACCTGATTGTTTGTTCCAGCTCCTATGCCCACAGCTCCCACCTTCCCTGGCTCTTCCTTCCCTTTTGTTTTTCAAACTTATCCCCCTCTAAAATAAGCCCATTTGAAACATTTTGTAAAGACAAAGACAGCTGAGTTAACCTGTGTAACGTACGACACATAGGTAGCCCCAGAAATGCCAAGGCAGTGGAAAGAATTCTGGAAGTTTATTTAGAAGGCTAGAATATGAGAAACTTACAAAATACCTAACAGTGCGGTTTACACACCGGGCCCCAGGGAGAAAAAGGCAAGTTCCCTCCCTCTCAGGGCCTCTTTATCTTCTCTGTTTCTCCCCCGCCTTCCCAAGGCCTCTGTGCATGTCTGTTAGGGCTATTGCTCTCCAGCATAGGAGAGAGAGAGATAACACAGCTCTCTCTGCAACCCCCTCTGGACTGCAGAAGGGGAAAAAAAACATCTAACCCTCTTGAGAAGGCGCTTTGCAGTCTTCCTAAGTGAAAACAAGCTTTCCTGTTACAATTTTTTCTGAAAGCAAACTACCCCTACAACCTGAATTTCTCAAGGAATCTGACTTTCTCTCTTACATTTTGTCATGCTCCTTTTTTTTTGGTTTTCATTTTTTGTAAGGGCTTCAGGATAAAGACTGTATTATTTTAATGTTTGCAAATTATCTAGGATATCACATTATAGGCCACATTTTTGTCAGCCTTAAAAAGAAAGAAATGTTTCAGAAGCTGCAATTCACCACCATTGTCTGTGGCTTCTAACACATAGTATAATACACACACAAAAATGCATAAGAGTGTTATTTATTCCTTGTTTTATGTCGATTATTCATCTGGATTGTAATTCCATTCAAAACTGCATATAAAAAATGCCATCATATCTTCATTAATTAGTTTTAACCAGGATAGTGCTTCTATGTTTCATATACTGTCTTATTTAGTTGGCTGTTTTATACCCCAACATCCACTCAAGGCACTGCGGAGTATCCTTCCTGCATTCATACCAGTAAGAGGAGACTGGCTGTACAACCACGGGTTTCTACTCTTTAGAGAGACAAGGAAAGGACCAGTTCAGGAAACAGTGCAGGCCACACAGCGTTGACCCAGTGCATCCCAGATAAATGGTCCTCAGATATGAGTCATCTGACAGAGATGGGACCCCTGTGCTCACACCAGTACAAGGCCCATCATTCCTTTTACACAGCAGGATCCAAAAGCAGGCTGTGAATTATAATGGAGGCTGCCTCCAGATTATCTCTAGAGTTGACCTGGAGGCTGCATTTGCTGGGCCTTGGGTGTGGAAAGTGCTAACCTGGAAAAGCTTATCCTCTCCCAAGACTACTTGCCTTGAATTTCTTGGCTGTTTCCTATTTTTCTACAAGGTCTTAGGTTGTGGGATCTTTTCTCACTAAGTTTGTGTGTCACCTTTGATTCAGAGAGCAAGAAGGAATGGGGGATACAGGCATGATCTGAAAGCTAAGGGTGAAGACGCAAGTCCATCTGCAAGACTGTGGACTGACTGCTGGGCTACCAGAGTGTCTGGAAAACCATGGTTCCACATGAAGTGAGAGGAAGAGTTGGCATCAGCATCTCTGTGTAAGAGACAGAAGAAGAGAGTTCTTTCCTCATGTGTTGGGATAGGAACCTGAGGTACAGGTGAGAAGGAGCTTGGTAATGTGACTACAAAATTTAAAGAGAGTTGTGTGCTAATCAGAAGAAAAACATTGTTCCAAGGGTGTAATTCTTATTCTATATGTTGGGGACAACAATGGCCATTTAAAGTATTAAATAGAGGTGATCTTTAAAGCAGTGGATACTGTAAAAGAAAGTATTAAGTTGCTTGAGTTTCTGCCCTTTAGTTTTTCATTACTCACCACTGAAGTGCAGACAATTACAACAAAGCGGCTCAATAAAGGCTCTTGCAAAGAACCAAGATTGAAAAGAAGGGGTCCTGCTTCTCAGTCTCAGATAAATTGGCTTCAAAGCAACTAAGAACTGTGTTAATAGTGGGTGGCTCCCTCCAAACTAGGATAATATCTAGATGTTTGAACAGTAAAAGGAGGAGAGTGAATTTAGGGTGAGGTAAATTCTAGGCTAAATATATAATAAGAGAATGGAAGACTGGTTCAAACCACTGGATAATTTTCCAGTTACATCAATAAGACCAACATTTCCCATAATTTGTTTTGTTTCAATTATTTATTTTTCCTCAAAATGTGTTTGTATTAGTATAGCATTCAGGAAATATGCTGGTTTGATCTCAAGAGCACTAAAGAGGTCTACTCCCAGCACGAATACCTCAAGGGCAGGAAGAGATCAAAATGCTTCACAGTGACATACTTAGGGTCTATTGGGTCAGAATCTGTTGTCCTTTTTGTGATAGATATTCTGTTTTTCACATGATCCTTTTGAAGTCACAGGGCTATTCCATTGTTTCAGGGATTCAAAATCTGACAATAGAAGAGTTCCTTCTAAGGGGAAAATGCTGATTATTTGTTCCACCCTTGATATTTTGGATAGCATACTTCACAGCCATGCTAACTGTGATGACTCTTGTTTTTGTGATGTTGAAATTGTTGGCTAAAGCCTTCATCTGCATAATTCAGTATTTGATATTTCATCTGGAGGAAGGAGAGGAAGGAAGAAAGGGCAGCCTGAATTTTTTCTTCAGTTGAAGTTTTGTTTTCACAAATAATAACAAGCATACTAGCTAAAGAACTGAAAAAATAATTAGAGATTAAGGTTACCTTCCAAGTTCTTTTATAGTGTGGTATCATTAAAAGCAAGGAAGACTTGATATAGCCAAGGCACAAAATTAGTCTAGTCTGTACTTTATATGTAAACAAGTGTGGTATCAGTAGGAATTCTTTTTATATATATGAAAGGATAAGCAAATCTCTCAGTTTATATATTCTAGGAAAATATTTGTTTGCTGAGTACATGCTGAGCATCTTTCCTGCCCTTACTTAGAATAAGCCCTCATCTCCCTGTGGTTAGCCAAACTGAATACACAGTTCATGTAGTTTAAGGATTACTTAATTTAACAAACCTCCGTCCGTTTTACTTCTCATTTATGATGCTGGCACATCACAATGATGGCCAGATGTTCATTACTAATACAGTGGTTTTTGTTTTGATTTTGCCAGCTTCATATGATTTTTTATCTGACTCATATGTGTACCACTGAATTGTTACTGAGACTGTACAGTTAGCATGTACAGAAGGAAAAGTTCTTTCTTCCTTTCTCATTAACAAGGAGAGTACTGATGAGAATAGCGCTAAGATAGTTTACTAGAGGTAGAAACACAGTATAATCTAGTCATCACTCCCAAATTCTGTCTTTTCAGTCTAACAACAGATAATGGAATTGCACTGGCTGACAGGAACTGCAAAACTTTGCCAAAAAGGTCATCTCTCCTAAGGTAAATGGAAAGGCAAGATCTACATGGCTAAGAGTATCAGAGGCAACAAGCGGGTGAAGTTGTTTTTTGTTTATCCCAGTCATTTCCATGGTACAGTTTATAAATTGACACCAAAACAATTTGTGTATCAGTAGTTACAGATTGCTGTGCAAAGGAATCATAAAGTCATATAACTGTCAGTCTTGAAATAGACTTTTAAGATCATCAAAACCAACCGTCAACCCAGCACTGCCACTCCAATCCCTAAACCAATAACCCAAATCACCAAGTGCCACAACAGACACCTTGTAAACATCTCCAGGGATGGTGAAGAAACAAGCAGGCTGGGATAATAACAGCAGATAACCTCTTAAGCTTAACATGCTTTATTATCAGAAAAAAACATACCTAGAACCCAAACCTAAATTCACAGATTCATCTTCTTTTGTCTTGCTCCTTACCTTTGGCTCCTCTGCCCCCAAATAACTAAGTTCTGTATATATCAGGAATTTGAAACAGAAAAATGTTTATGACACATCTGTTTAAGTTACCTTTCTTGTATATGTGCTCTGTACACCTTCAGTCACTATCTCTACACATGTTTCAGTTATTCTTACCTGGCAAATTCATAATCCACAGCCTGGACACCTGAGGAGCCATTCTTTAAAGTTTGCAGTTCCAGCAGAGTCATGGCCACAATTGAAAGTGAGATTAATTTAGGAATGAGAACAAAGGCTCATTCATCTACTTAAAAGCCACAGAGTGGCTTTATTCAGCTCTTATCTTTCTGAGCAAGGTAGGGAATCAGCCAAGAGATGGAGCAGTAAAATCATTTACTCAGAGCAACTAGAATTAGATTCGATGTTGGGAGACATGGACCTGGGACAACAGCAGGTTTAATGAAAGTGCTATGGGAACATAAGCACATTGATAGAGGCATTTGGGAGAAGTAAGAAAATAAGTAGGGAAAGCCTTTTAAATGGCTGCGAAAAGGGTTAGATAAGCAGGCATTCAAAGAGTGAGTTGCTCTGCAAGTTGGGTTTGACAGCAGGCATGTCTTTATACCCCACCGTTTGGAAAGATAGATACAGGAAAAGTCTGGTTGGTCCCTGAGCAGGATGTGTTCTTCCCATGAGCTGGCTTCATACATCACATTTGTGAGGTCTTTCTAAGCAATATTTCTTTCTTAATGTGACTCACCACATTAACTTCTGGCAATTTCTACCTTAAGTGTTTCATGCTGGTGATCATATCCTGTGATCAACTCCGAATCCAGGGCAGTTTCAGAATGAGTCTGATCCTTCACAGGCGGTCACCAGCCCTCACCCCCCAAGAAATCTGAGGAAGTTGCTGAGGACATGATGCTTATCCATCTCCCTGGTTATCAAGTTGCTCATGGGGACAGGGATTGAGAGGAGGACTATACGGGGACCAGCATGCCTTGGACACCAGGGAACAAGAAGAGAATATCAATATCAGGAAACCCAATACTGATTTGCACATCATCAGGTGCCATGTACCTATGCATGAACTCACTTTATGGCATCTGTTGTGCTAATCCTAAAAGTTACAGATATCTGACCTAATTTCCTGAGACTGGTCTTCATTAACACTGTCTGACTAAATCTCTGGAGAATGCTATAACCTTCAGGAAAGATAAAGCACAGAGAAGGAATGGAAGGGGAAAGGAAAAGGGAGAGCTGCCTGCAGTGAAAGATGAAAGAGCAGATTAAAAGACCTTCTTCAGTAAAGGGACAGGATACATCAGACACTAACCCTGATCAGTCAAAGGAAACAAATGCAGGAACACACTGAACAAGAGACGTGGTTGAGTAGGAGGAACAGCCCCTATGGGATGGTTGATGTTGATGTGCATAACTTTTTGAGAAAGAAATGTTTTTCAGGCGAATAAAAGAGTCACAAACGGGTAAGTATGTTTAAAAAAGACACACTACCTTATTCTGAAAATTAATATTGAAATTGGATGAAGGTTAAGATTTAATACAAATATCACAATTGCCTTAAACTGCCTCAGAGGAAGCTCTGATAGTCAAACTAAACTTTAATGCTTGCTGCTTTTGCTACCTTCAGCACTGACCAATTTACTTTGAAATTACTAACACCCACTGCACCAGATTTTTACGTTAGCAGAACTCGAGAGGCAAAGTGAGTTCTTTGTAATTAGACTTAAAGTTGTCATGGTGCCAGCAGAGGCCATGATGGTACAGGGATATGGGAGAGGCCAAGCTAATACAGAGAGACGCTTAATTTCCTTGGATAACTGAGAAAAACAGACAAGCTTTACAGTTCATATGCCTTTCCCAGTCAGTGCTCCAATAGTCAAGCTGAGTGAGGGTGGTTCAAGCATTCAGTTCATATCAATGCCTGAAATTGCTAAACAGAATTCGAGAACCTGGTTGTTTGCAGAACTGACTCTCTCCACCTGCTCTTTGCTCTGTCTCCTGCAATGACAAGATAAGCCACCACTGAAGTGCATATGCACATGAGCAGGGGGCAAATGTGGAAGTCAATGCTTATCTTTCATCGCAGAATGCATCCAAATCCATGAAAGAAGATCACTATAAAAGATGTTGGTATTTATTTTATGGTATTACTAGTACAGCAGCTGCTGGACAGTATGTGACATCACTTCACATGTTCTCAGCAAAATTTGTTATTTTTTCTGAGCACTGATTGCTTGGATAAACCCTGTGAAAAGTTTGTGCATGCAGCATGATATGGGCAAAAATACACGTTTTATCAAAAATGCCATTAGTTTGAATAGAGCTATAAAGTATGTTAAAAGTATTTTCTTGAAGGCTTCAGGTTTAATAAATTGGCCAGGCTGATTGCCTTGAAGTTAAACTGAAGTGAATAATACATTTTGAATAACTTGAATGTTACGCCTTTTCCTCTTCACAGGATAACAAAAAGATATCCTTTCTTTCTCAGTTTCTTTTTGGAAATATTCAAACATTCTATGATATAATTGAACTCTAAATTTTATGTGAGCATTTGGTATTTATTTCAGTATGTTGTTTCATTGTTAATGTCATATGTCAGATGAATTCATTACCACTTTTAAACAGGTTAAGTATAAAAATTATTTATTGAGAAGAATTTTGTACTGTGTGATTGTTAATCCAAGAGCTGTCAACACTAGCACATTTAATGCAATATTTTTTGTTCAATAAAAGTTAAAACCACTTCATCTTCACTTTGATATCCACAGAAGCATCAAAAACAAGGGGCACAAACATGAATATAGGTTGTAATGGAAACTATTGCCAAACTGGTGTCAGTGAATTATTGCAGACTTTTTTATAGTATTCAGTCTTCCCTGATGGATTGTTTGATTTAATCTTTTGTCTATCATTTTAGCAAAAAATGCCACTACACTCTATATTTTGTGTGAAAACATCCTTGATAGTCAGAATTTGGAATTTGTACTCTTCCTGCCCTAACTTCTTTTCTCCCAGAAGCTTCTACAATGATGACCAATTAGAAAAGCAGGTCCTAACCTGAATTGAGCAGATTTTCCCAGTCAGTATCTCCTATGAACTTTCAGATAGTAATCTGTTATCCTACAAGATATTTCATTTGGGTCATTTGTAGTATTCTTTCTCAGATCTCATGAATTTTCAAGTCTGTAAAATTCTCTATATCTGTGGATCATCTGAGGAATTTTACTCTTCCATTGCCTAATGAGAGTATGTTTACACAAACTGTCAGAATCTGCCACCATTTCCTTTGCCATTAATCAAAGGCTGCGTTAGAGCAGTGATTGCAAATCCCATTCACTACAATTGCAACATAAAATTCTGCATAATGTCACACTTATGGGGCAAAATCCACCCTAGCCCATACACTCCACTAGGAGCAATATTGTGTGTATGCTTTGATTCTTACGGACTTCCCTGAACTGGGATTAACTGAAGGAGGAGATTAGACATTGAGAGTTAATAGTGTAGAGCTGAGCAACATGCACACAGATGGTAGACATGAAATGCAGCTTTCAAACTTCTCCTAAGATTGAATGGGTCAGCATTGCCATAATACACTCAATGAGAACATCACAGTTGATTGTGGGACAATTTTACACAAATTGTACACTCCATAAACTGAGATCAAATAAGGTGAAATAATGACATCTGTAAGTTATTGTCTGTGCTCAGTACTCATTAAATATCTTTTTTGAAAAGTACTTTTCAGAAATTAGAACCTTAAAAAACACACTTATTTTGTAAGTGCATTTTGATTTTATAAATCTACTGGAGGATCAGATTTATGTAAGAGTTCCAGTAGGCTCTCTTTTTTGCCTGGTATAGTTGCTTTCTGAGCTCCCAGCCTAGGCACAGTCCCCCAGGCAGGGGCCTTGGGACCTACTGTAGGTCACAGTGCTGTCAACTCAGAAATGCAAATGGGGGCTACAGTCTCTTCAGTTTTCCAATATATCTGTGAGTGCTTGGGGAATCTATTATTTCTGTCTAATCACAGAGCTGGTTTTAGGCAGGACCCTCTGCTGTGGTGTTTTTACGGTTGTCCTTAAAGTGCTTGAGCTGAGATATGAAGAGGTTCTAGAAGTAAACCAGAAAAGGGAGAAATTGTGGGACAGCAAGCCTGGTTGGGAGAACAGGGGTGATAGGACTCTGTGTGAAGCTGAGGAAGCTAGAGATGGCAGTAGATGCTGATCACTCATCAGACAAAGTGTGTAAATACTTTTCACAGTGTGAGAGGTCTTTTTAGAAAATCACAAAAAAATTTCAAAAAGATGCTGACTAACTTCTGCTTGCTCATGCTGGCAGATGTGGCTCTTTAGTTCCTACAGGAGCCGGGTGAGGCAGCACTTTTCCTCTAGAGGAAGTTAATCCCAAATAGGCTCTCCAAGAGCACTAGAAGAAGTTTGACCACCCTTTCAGTGAAGAAACTTTTCCTAATACCCAAACTAAACCTCATCTGACACAACCTGAGGCCATTTCCTCCTGTCCTGTCTCTTGTTACCTGAAAGAAGAGACCGACCCCACCTTGCTACAGACCTCCTGTCAGGAGGTGTTAAGGTTACCCCTGAGCATCCTTTTCCCCAGGCTTATCAACCCCAGCTCCCTTAGCCACTTCTCATAAGATTGTGTTTCAGACCCATCACCAACTCTGTTGTCCTTCTCAGGACACACTCAAGCACTTCAATGTCCTTGTAGTCGAGTGCCCAGAACTGAACAAAGATTTAAGATGTAGCCTCACCAGTGCCAGTTACAGGGAGTGGCATGTCTTGTAGTTTTATCCACTGGGAATTCAGTAAAATAAGGAAGTTAGATTTAGGGGTTTTAATGATGGTCCAAGGGCTTTTTTGGAGGGTGAAATTTCCATTTGCCGTGAGCTGATACAGCAAGCAGAGCTTTCCCTTTGTAAGGCCTGTTCAAAGCATGACAGAAACTCTGCCCTGAATTCCCTGGGTGCTCTCCCAGTGGGAGGGCTTGCTGCGCTGGACTCTGGCCATCACCATCAGTTTGTGGGTGTCATCATTAATTGCTAACATGAATACATTTGCACTCTCCTTTTCTTAGAAACCCAAATACAAGAGGCACAAGTGCTTTGCCAATATGCATACCCTAGTTTATCTCAGCAGATTGGACTACAGCTGTGTGGGACATGCTGTACTTCCTCAAGGGCACTCTTTTACACAAGCCAACAATATCAAAACCTTGCGGGCAGCATGAGCCAGTCCTGCACATGCTTTCAGACTGCACATTCATTTAATCAGCAAGGGTTGCAGTATCTCTGCTTAAAAATTATACATATAAAGACTCTTCTGATTTTTTTTATGCATTATGGGGTCCCCTTGTGAAACGCAGATTGTGTCCCATGGGCACACATAGCACGAAGGAGTGGGTATCAGCAGTGGCTCTGAGCTATCATCAACCCAAAAGCACAAAGAGGGACCCTAACAGGTTAATTTGTTCTCTTCTGCAAATTTTTATGTTTGTGCTCTGAAGTTTGGAGACACTAGAATTCATCAGTGAGACATTTGCAAGAATTTAGTAAAAAAAGTTGTATCTCTTCAACCGTAGTGAAAGAAAACCAATTTTTTTTCTTTTTTTTTTTTTTTTATGGGATAAAAAAAGGTCAAGACTGAATCAATAAGGAAAAGAAAATCAATTTGAATAAGATCACTAGAGTAAGCAATTCTGGATAAATTTATAAGCAACTTGATCTGTTCCATTTTGAAAATTCTTTGGTGCTTTGATAGTGTCAGTCCATATATCAAAAAACCAGAAGATTCTGACTGCAAAGCAACAAGGTAACTCTCTAAAGGCAATTACCATGGATCTGTTTGTCAGCAGTAATAATCTGGATAATTTCACATACAAGATCTTGGTTTACCTAATTTCTATACGATGCTGCTGTCTGGAAAGAGCATGTTCTCTGTTTAGGCAGCTGTCCTGTAATCTGAGTGGTTTGAGGAAAATCAGGATTACTGTTTAATCTGCTAATCTTCTTCCTTGAAGGTATCTTCTAAGCAAATTCAGGAAGCAATGATATTACAAGAAAAAGGCAGAAAATGTTAAACTAGCATCTCTGAGATCATTGCAAGGAATTTATTCTGTATAATAGACAAACCTAATAGGTGTTTCAGAGTTTTAGCTCTTGAGCAATGGAGCAGTTGGTGATCTCAGAATGAAAGTAACCCTTTGGTTAATATAATATTAAAAGAAGGCAGTCTTGGCTCTAGAGTCACATTAATAAATTTATTCTTTTAAAAAATATTAGAAGCTTTTAATTCAGACTTCACAGTTGTTTCAAAAATGCACAATTACTTCCTTGTTCATTAAAAAGATATTTAGTTTCCTTCTAGATGGAAAGCTCATAAAATGCATTCATAGCAGAGAGAGAAAATGGCAAGCTACAGATTAACATGCTGTGGGATGCATAACACATTGCCAGTTATACAAGCAGTAAGTGGGAAAATACTAAGCTTTTATATGACATGTTCCAAGAAGAATATAGCTCAACAAGAAATATATTAAACATACAATTGAGCTGACATAATACACTGAATAAATTTACCAAATTTATCATATTCAGTAGAACAAAGAAAATTTAATAAAATGGGAGCCAACCATACTGAACAAGGTAAAAGTCTTCATGAAACTGATAAATAGTTTAGTGCACCATCAAAGCTAATCAGTCAAAAAAGCAATTAAATTATACTTGTAATAAGCATGTGAAAGATACTTAATCAGAGGGACTACAGGAACAAATGAATTGTGCAGTAATAGATTTAGCTTTGCAAACTCTATAGGTGTGTTGGTTTTGAACTATACATCAGTTTCATAAGCCTTTTACCCTGTTCAGTATGGTTGGCACTCATTATATTACATTTTCTCGTTACTCTGCTGCTGCAGTAAAAGAGGTTGGGGGCATTGCTACAGTTCTAAATGAAGATTCTTACAAGTTCAGGTGGTGACAGTTTTGAAGAGTTTGTCCCCTATACAGTCTTACCTGAGAAGGGTCTGAAGGGATGTGTGGATGCAACGTTCATAGAACTTAAAAGTAATTCAATGACCATTTTTCTTTCCACCTTGTTACACTGTTAATCTTGCAGCAATTACTTTCTGTTTTCCTTACAAGTTTTCAGTTTTTGTCCCCAGTTTGTTTGTATTTTTACTTCTTGTAGGCTATTTGTCATTTCAACATTCTAGCAAAAATATCTTCAAGAAAAATCCCTGTGCAGTTCTGATATTCATGGTATTCGTTTCCTGAAGATGCTCAAAAGCTGTGCTTGTGTTAGACAAGCAGTTTTTTTCCCCATTCATTTTAGAGCTATTGTTACAATACTAACTTTGGCTATCTATGTCTTTTAAATAGTGTTGGAAAAACCTTATAACTGTACGCGTTCAGTAACAAAGCATAGGACCTTTATCTCCACCTTCAGCACCTGTATCACCACCAAAAAAGACCTTTGTCACTGACTTTTGTGAACATGAGGAGAAAACTTTTTTATTCTGTGTCTCTGTTTTCCCACCTTTAAAATGGAAAAATCAAACTATCAACAGCTGTCTCGACATTTGAGATACTCGGATGAAAAATGCTGGAGAGATACAGATGTTGAATTCTAATAAAATAGTATCATTTCAGTGTGTTGGAGAGATTAGCTTTTTTAAACATCCTTAAAAAATCTGAACAATTTTCCAGAGGGAGGCTGGGTGACCCATGGAAACTGATTATACAAACTAATTTTATTTTTTCTCTCCTTATTGATCATTTCTGTATTTTCATTCTTTGCTGATACAGTTTGTTGTATTTGGTGTGAAGACTTACTGTGTCAGTACTGTACAGTAAACTCTGTAGTGTCCTGGCATATAATTACTGTTGGAAATAATCTAGACAAAAGATTTTGTTAAATTAATTGTTTGCACCTTGATGGGCATTTTAACATGATTCGATTATGAAAAATTTCTGCAATTTAAAAAAAAAAAAATCCCTGGATAATGTACCATAATGGAGATTCCTAGAGGAGAATTCAACTTCTGAAATGGCTCAGAATTAATATAGTCCTTAAATGGTTACGAGAAGGCCCACTACCAAACCAGAATACTTTTATACCAGTGTTATATGGCTGCTATCTTGTTTACTGCAGAAGCAGTTTAGAATGAGAAGGTTGGCTGAATGAATGAGAATTGTTTTTGCCACAGTTACACAATTCAATTTCCTGTCACAGCAGAACCAGATCCAGAATTTGTGGCACAGGATCTTATAGGCTAGATAGCTGATATAAGTTTAAGACCCCCTACCATGATCTGATTTCAGATAACTGTGTTGGTTTAATTCTGCATTATTTTTTGTTGCAGAATATGATAAAACAGAGGTAGTGTGTTGAATTTTCTCCCTCCAAGAATCTTGTAACACAGAAAAATGACTCAAGTTTAGGTATTTTCATATAAAAACAATATATTACACATGAAAAGACAGTTACATATTTAAGCAGTTACCTCTTGATTTTTGTTTACTGTATCTGTACATAATCTTTGCACTAGAATGTTTAAACCTTACAGAGTGTTCATCTTTACTAGGATTCATGTATGGAGTCATTAATAAAGGTATGAATATTCATAACAGAAAGAACTCTGTCTTACTAGAAAATTTTTCTTTCCTTTCGTGATTAAATCCAGGAGATGATTACACATGACAGACAAATTAAACAAAATAGAACTTCCTTTAGAAAAAATAATTATTTCTCTTCTCCTATGAAGAGCCTGAGGCTAAAGTGTTTGTCAAGTTTAAAACTCAGGATCTGGAGCAGGTCAGGTCTGGAGCAGATTAGGAAAAGCGTCAAAGAAGAACAAAACAAAACACAATTGCTTCTTGTTTAAAGAACGGTAGCTCTTTAGCTAAAGCTTCTGTGTAATTCCTGACAGCTTGTGTGCATGAAAACATTTTGTGAATAAAAAAAATTACAGAGAATTTACTTACGATTGCTCATAATTGATTTCTTCACTGAATGGTGAATGAAAACGAGCGTGTGTCTTTTTCAAAATAGCCATGCTATTATTGCAAGCTTTCTTACTTTCTTATTCATTGCTGCTTACTTTCTCTCCTCATTGAAGTCACGTATTTTGAAGTGTTCAATGACCCACACTGAACCAGAAGATGAATATGTTATCAGCCTAAACAACAAGGAATCATTAATTTTGAACTTGGCTCTGGAATATGAGCCAATATCATACATGAAACAATGATTTATCAAGGGAAAAAAAAAAGTTAAATGGTTAAAACTTGAGACACACAGATATAGCAGTTCTCCTTTAAGGAATTATTTGAACTAAATATACAGTTAAATATCAAACTGCAGTAGATTAGGTAGAACAAGGACAAAATAAAGATTTCATTAGTTAAGATATCTTATTTTCATGAAGACATTACTGAGTCAAATTCATTCCACTGGAAAATTGTTGTTGTGTAGGACAAAGAG
>NW_020955719.1:91223-93247 GCF_003031625.1 Empidonax traillii
TTTTATGTAGCCAGATGAGTATTTTACAATTTACCAGCCAGATTCAGGAAGGTGCCTTAAAATTAGCAAAAAAGCAAAATGCACATTTATGTATAACTAAAAACTTTATATGGATGCGATATTTCATCTTATTATCACTTAACTTTTTTTTTTTTTTTTTTTTCCTGGTCCCAAGGGTTTTCGTGGGAATATACAACAAATTTTAGAAGTTCTTACTACTTCCTGGAATTTCATTAAATGCTGTCTTGGATTCTAAGAATCCATAAACGTCTCAAATAGCAATACTGTGGAAGATTGATTTGTCACTCCTACAGAATCAGTAATCAGGAGACATCTTCTGCTGGAAACAAAGAAAAAGGTGACCTTCTTACAAATCAGACATAGATTTATTTAGGCTTACTAAACACATAAGCTAGAGAGAAGAAAAATTGTATGTGTGTTTGACATTAGCCACATTCCTCTGAAAACATTCTAACATGCTCAGTGGCTTGCACAGTGAAAAAAAAAAATGATTGGGCCTTCACACATGGCATAGTAAACACTGAGAGATACTCTGTAGTATGCCATGACACAAATTGTTCTATAGTAAGTAGAGGCTTCCAAGTGTAACCACTGGGTTCCACTGTCCCTACGTATAAACAATTGAAAAACTCCTGACAAAGTAATATAGAACTTCCAGGAAAAGGACAAGATGTGATATCAAGTTGTATTTAGAATGATTATTTTATAGAATAGCACAAATGAATCATAAATTGTAGGCAGAAGTGATTTTTGTTTCCAATAAAAATACCTCCACTTACAGAAAATATCAGTCACCTGTGCAAGATGTCAGTGTAAACTCCTCATCCAGTGTGGTTCATGCTATATATTTCATGTTCATAGTTGTGAACAAAAGTCTTTTTGTTGTTTGTATATAGCAAACATAAAAGTAGAAGAGAAAAAATAGTGAAATTAAAAATGTTCCCTTTTTCCAGAATTTAATTTCTGGAATTGTTATTTAACTAGGATATACCAACAAGCTCATCAATATTCTTTTAAAGTCATGCAGCCATAGGTGCAGTAACTCTTTATAGAATAATATCCTAGTACTTCATGCAGCAATTATCAGTCATTTGTTATTTCCATAGGGTTAGGCTTATACACATATTTAGGTGAGAGTAGAAAGGAAGGAAAAAACTGTGGAGTCTTCCACATTTTAATGAAGGAACTAGACAAAGGAGGCAACAATTCTCCCTCATGTCCACTTTTATGAAGAATGTTCTCTGTCTACCCAACTAATCTCAAAATCATAGAATCATAGAATCATTAAGGTTAGAAAAGACCTCCTAGATCATCAAGTCCAACCTTTGACAGAATGCCATCATACCCACTAAAACCATATAATGAAGTGCCACATCTACTTTTTTTTTTGAACACTTCCAGATATGATGACTCCAATGCTTCCCACAGGAACTTGTTCCAATGTTTAAGCACTCTTTCAGTGAAGATTTTTTTCCTAATATTCAACCTGAACCTTCCTTGGCACATTGAATGTGAATATATGGAAAATACCCAAATAATATGATTTAAGTAAAACAAACATCAAGTTTCAAATCCTGAATCCTGTTTTGATGCTACATTTGATGTCACTGAACATCCCTACTTCTATTTATCTATAAACATAAGTATTTATGAATGCAGGATTTTTAAAGAACCATTGAGAAAGAATTAGATCAATTTAAAATGAAACAAATGTTAATAGTAGAAAGCAATAATCTTGTTAGTAATGAGATTAACCTCTGTCAAATGGATATGCACTATCTGGTAATAAGAAAAGAGAGGAAAAAAACCCAGCATAGGTTAGTTAATTGGACCACGAGTCCTGAATTTGATGTGGCTGTGAAGAAAAAACAAAAATCAGCCAGATGTTTCTGTATATATCCAGAGAGGTATCTTCTGGAAAAGACTGGGGAGTCTGTGGAAGTGTTCATTTAGGAAATTACATGTGGTTCTACGCATTTATTTTTTAAGTGCATTTGTTCAAA
>NW_020955719.1:93419-169666 GCF_003031625.1 Empidonax traillii
AGAGGAAAAAAACCCACCGTAGGTTAGTTAATTGGACCACGAGTCCTGAATTTGATGTGGCTGTGAAGAAAAAACAAAAATCAGCCAGATGTTTCTGTATATATCCAGAGAGGTATCTTCTGGAAAAGACTGGGGAGTCTGTGGAAGTGTTCATTTAGGAAATTACATGTGGTTCTACGCATTTATTTTTTAAGTGCATTTGTTCAAATAGAATACAGATGTAAAGGAGGCCCGCAATGGCAACCAAGGAGATGGAGAGACTACATAAGAAAAAAAGACTTGGTTTGTATAAGCTAAGTGAAGACTGAGTAGAAATAACAGTTGTTCTCTACAAAGACATTGAGGTGGTGCATTTGACCAGAAAAAGAGAATAACTATTAAACTTGTCATAAAAAACTTAGGTGGGACATTAGAACAGTATTTCTAATCACGAAAGGTACAAGACTCTAAAAGAAGATCCTAGTAGGAGGAGTGTAGGTAGGCATTCTAACCACTTTTTGATTCCTTCATAAAAAGGACTATATGTCATGGAACAGCAAGAGATTGATATGCTTTTATGCTGTCAGATATGTAAAATTAACATTATAATTTCACCTAAGTTTCGGTCATAAAGATGACTTTTTAATGAGAGAGAAGAATTTACTTGCTTGGATAACAGAGGAAAATTTAAGTAAGCACTTGGTATTAAGGGTGGTGGTGGGGGGGAAGTGAGAAGAACTGCATCCAATTTTCTGATGAATGCTTTCATGGAACACTTAATCTTCTCTAGAAAACACCTTTTCTGGATATATCTTGGGATTTTGTTGGTCTTTTCATAGAATAGAATTTCTTTATTTAATGGAGTTTTCATTAGTTTCATAGAAACTAATGGTTTGGGTTGGAAGAGACCTTAAAGATGATCTAGTTCCAATGTCCCTGTCATGGGTAGGGTGACCTTTCACTAGACCAGGTTGATCAAAGCTTTATTCAGCCTGGCCTTGAACACTTCCAGGAATGGGGCATCCATAACTCCTCTGGGCAACCTTTTCCAGTGCCTCACCACCCTCCCAGTGATGAATTTCTTCCTAATATTTAAGGTAAATCTTTCCTCTTTTAATTAAAAACTATTATCCCTAGGTATTCTGAATTTGTCTGGAATTGGATATAAAGTAACAAGAAAATAGTTCAATGCTACTATTTGTTTGTAATACTTGAGAGTGGTCTCTGTCCTTATGCATGAATATTAGCTAATTGACTAGCATTCAGTCCAGTAAGCCTGAGCTAATCTTGCTAAACTATTGGAAGTAACTGGATATATGTAGAGACTGTACCTGTACCTCTTATTGAATGTTTCTGTTTTTCATAATTTAGGTTTACCAAATACTCCAGTGTTGATGCCAGGCTGCATCACATTCCAGTATTGCTGAGGAAAGTTATTCCCATCTTTGGTTTACAAATGACTTTGGTCTACTCTGAACACAGACCAGGGCTTTTTCCATTTTGAGATAGATTGTTTGCACATATTATGAGGCTTTGAATTTAAATAATTCCAGAAACCATAGCTGGTACACAATGTGACACCTGACACTTAACCACTGCATTTTGGTAGCATACAGGCAAAACTGAATTCTCTTAAATGTCCATGTGAGTTTCCAGATGCAGCTGAAGATATGGATTGTGTTGCAAAAATGAACTAGGACCTACATATTTCACAAGCAGTTTTATACCCTCTATCATTCTGTCCCAGCTCTGCTCAGTAGAAGCATTTGAGCTCGATTAAGAAAACAGAAAAAATAATAAGTGAAAAAAAAAAGGCAAAGAACAAGCAAAGAAAAGGGTTTCTTTCTTTCAGGGCCCCTCAGCTTTGAATCTAGTTTTTTCTGTCTCATTTATGGTCTTACAGTACCAAAATTTAATTTTCTTGTGTGCATGTGAGAACATTAACCTCTTTACTCAGACTGTGGAAAAAAAGCAAAATGGAAGAAAATGGCATTTGTAAGAAAGGAAAATATTGTTGGATTTTAGTTTTATTGTAGAGTTGCTTTGCTGGTGGGAGAGTATAGAAGCAACCTTTAATACCAGGTTAAAGATTGAGATACCTAATCTGCTTTTATATGTTAGATTTTACAATAAAATAATAAAGGAGTTGCTTGCATTTCAGTAGATAACATGTGACTGAATCCCTGGAGACACCAACTATCATTCCTGTTCTCGGGAATACAAGATTTCAGTCATAACTTCTTTTCTTCAACATCCCAGCTGTCAGTACTAAAAACATCTATTTATTACACTCAGGATATGAAAGATATGTATAAAAATCTAATGTCAAGGTTTCTTCTGTTTGTTTTTAATTCCAAAGAAAGGCTCTCATTCTTTCTTGCGTGGGGATTTTGAGGAAGATGACAAATAAATTACAAAGCTTGAGAAAATTGTTTCCAGACAACACTAGAAAAGAACAAAAAGCCACTGAAACCATTTGACTCAGCCTTGGTTTCTTCCAACGTAAAAGAAAATAAAATAAAAAAGAATCCATCTGGCCTCAGAAACAGAGGATTAACTTTAGAATGAACTGAGATTGTGATGACTAAAATACAAGTTAAATGAAAAAAGCTTTGTTTGTGTACATACGTGTGAATAATCTAGATACCTAACTGTGGCCTTCCAGTACCTAAAAGGGACCTACAAGAGAGCTGGAGAGGGAATTTTTACAAGGGCATGTAGTGGCAGGACCAAAGGATAATGATTTTTAATTAAAAGAGGAGAAAGATTTAGATTAAATGTTAGGAATAAATTCTTTATTGTGAGGGTGGTGAGGCACTGGAATCAGTTGCCCAGAGAAGCTGTGAATGCCCCCCATCCTGGAAATATTCAAGGCCAGGTTGGATGAAGATTTGAGCAATCTGGTCTAGAGAAAGGTATCCCAGACTGTGGCAGGGGAGTTAGACCTAAATGATCTTTAAGATCTTTAAGATCCCTTCCAACCCAAACCATTCTGTGAGTCTATGAAAAGAGTTTCAATGAAATATTTTCACTTTGGGAATCAAAATATATGAATTTTATCAAAGCATCATTAGATCATGTAACACCTGTACCAAAACAAGTAATAGGGGAAGGCTTGCACATCTCCTGGATGCATGACTCTCCCTTAGCTTCCTACTGTTGTGACCTAAAATATTAAATGCATCTAGTTAACAGGCTGGCAACTGTGTCTAGCAGATGGGCATCAGAATATTCCAGAGATGTTTCAGAACTGCACAACGTAATGGTAACATGTAGGTCTGGTTGTGAGACAGCTGTGAGAGTCTCATACCCCATGCATGAGACTGATATCTGGCTTCTACTAAATGGGCTTCTTCATGAGACTGTGATCAGAGGGGACTGGGTTGTCTCAGTTTGTTAGAGCATGGTGCTAACAATGCCAAGGTCATGGGTCCAATCCCCATTTGGGCCATTAACCTAAGAGATGGACTAGATGATCTTTATGGGTCCCTTCCAACTCAGAATATTCTGTGAATATCAAGAAAGATATTAGTATGTTCAATAGAGAAATTATATTAAATTATTATATTAAATTATATTAATAATTAGTCCAAAAACATTGATATATTTTAATTATAACCATGCTGAACATAGCACAAAATGTAGACATATGACAAAGTGCCCACCCTGCCCAACCAACAGTATAACTTCTGAAATAAATGCATAATTCTTGGGAAAGTGGATGCACAATGAAGTGAAAGGACTTGCCCAAGTAGCTGGTCAGAGATACCACCAGGAATACAACTGCTTAATGCCACTCTCTGATACCCCAGCTACTGAAATACTGGACCAACAGTTGACTAAAACCTGTACTTATTTATTAATGAAATTGTAAGAAGCTGTCTTACTGAAAACATATTCCAATTTATGAAAACATCTATTTATCTTGGGGAACGTGCCTGTGATTTTCAAGCATAAAATTCAAACTATTGCTATATTTAAAATAAATGAAGTTGCAAATGAAAAATACATATTCCCACCTTGCTAAGCTACAAAGGCAAATGAAAAATGTAAGGCTTTCCTTTAAGCCAAATCTTCTCAAACCAGAAATAAGTCCCAAAGAGAAACAGCAGGGTTGGCTCCTTCAAAAGCAAGGGCCTGAGGCAAAGCAAGAGCCTGGTACTGTTTTCATCTGGTTCAGTTCAAGAAAACAGATGCCCTTCTCAGCTGAGGAATGCAAGGCTCTTGCCACTGGGTCAAGTCTTGGGAGGGGAGCGTGGGCAGTGCCCTTTCACTCCACTTTCACAATGTGGTGGAAAAAAAAGACATCCACCCCTGTACTTGCAGCCACGTGCCTGCTCACACACGTGCACAAATAGTATGTGCATGCACAGGATCTCTTCAGCGTTTGCCAAGCTGCCCAACCTGTTTCACTTTCCTCTTGTTTCTTTTTATGTAATCCAGCTAAGGCAGACTTCTCTGAGCTGGAAAGGAAGTATCAGTAATAAGGGCTTCTGTCTTACTGAAATGACACCTGACTGCTTTCTATGAATTGTCAGTGCTGCTGGGAAGCCACTCCTGCTTCACAAGCACATTCCTCTGGCATTAATTCCATTATTATGAATTTTTACCATCCTTCATCACTATCTGAAATGAACTGACATTAGTTTTGACAGAGAAAAAACAGTTCAAGAAAACCTTTTTAAGCCTTCAAAAACATTTGATGAATGATCAAAATAAAAAACAAACCTAAATATTTACCAGGAGAGGTTCAGATTTGAGATTTTAAAAAAAAAAAATTCATTGAAAGAGGGGTTAGGCATTGGAATCAGTTGCCCAGGGATGTGGTTTTGCTGATTTTGGAAGTGTTCAAGAGGTATCTGGATATGGCACTTGCAGATATGATTTAGGGGTGGGTGATTATAGTGGCAACTGAATGATTTGAAGGCCTCTTCCAATGTTGATGATTCTGTGATATGTAAGGAAGTGTTTTATAGTTTACTGTGTGATCATAGAGACACACATCCTATAAATCACTGAAACTGCAATGGGAATGTGACAAGGATAGTGCCAAATGACACCAGGATGCTGTTAATCATGATTCTTATTTAAGCCTAGAGTTATTTTTGAGTTGAGTGATCTACCCTGAGAGAATCCTTTAATCAGGTTATTTTCTGGGGTGATTGTCTGAAATGGGGCACTTAAAAACATGGACCTACACTTTGCTGAAAAGGCTTATTACTTTCTAACCAAGAATTCTTAGAGGAAAACCCTGAAGATGTAGATGAGGTTATCAGCGGCAGTAAATCCGCAAATATAAGGTCAGAAAAAAAGATATTTGGATTGAGAGAGTTTGATATTTGATTCTGTGAAATCTTGTTTCCCAAAACAAATACACACTTATTTCCTTAGGCAGAAGAGCCGTATCCTCTCAGACCCATCTCCGTTATTTCACCAGCTGTTCTCCCGATGCTTGTGTGGTCTCAGCAATGCATACTATATCCTTCATTACTTTGATTCTCTCTAAACAATGAAAATTTATTTTGGTTTAGTAAGTTTTAAAAAACTTATTTTGGTTTAACTTTGGTTTGGGAGTTTAACACCCCCGAAATGGCAGCAGAGTACAAAACTGATGCCATCTGACAGTGCTCCCTTCAGAGTCTGCAGCAGACCAGCTGTGCTAGAATGCAAATGCTCATTCCCACCCCAGCTCATTAGAGCTGGAAGCAAGCTGATAGTCATGTGTTCCCTTGCCTTTCCTTTTTCACTCAGTGTATGCTTTAGTATCGGCACAGCAGCCGTTTTGACGGAAGGAGGGATGGAGTCAAGATTATCAACGTTTGCCAGAGGATATTGCTGTGGGCTTCCTGAATCTCCCAGTATTTGATGTTAATGCATGTTTCTGGAGCCTTCACTTTCTTTTTGCTTGTGTTTGAGCAGTTCTCACTGATTTCAAGTGAATGAATAATCACATCTAAAAAGCAGTGTTAAGTCCAGGACAAAGTGTATACCATTCCAAAACAAAGAGCACATGTCTATAATTAAATTTGTTAGGATGATGGAGAACTGTATAAATTTTTAGAAGCAACTGAATTTAGGTTTTCCATACAATCACTGTCTTATCAAATGACTCTCACAAGGTATGAGAGCAAAAAAAACCAAAGCTGGTTTTCATATCATTACATTTTAGCAGCCAGCACAGTGATTACTACCTTCTGATAAAATGCAGCCCATAGGTATCTTTCACTTCTGACTTGCATTTGACAAATTTTTTAAACCAGATAGAGGCACTAAGTCATCTTGTTTGACTTCCTGTATGAGACATACTATTTCATTCTCCAACTCCTCTAACAAGTTAGTGCTATGGTAAAACATGTTCTTAAAAAGACAGATAATATTTGAAGTCATCAGGAGAGCAATTACTTTCTCTTGTAGTTTGTTGCAAAATGACTCAGTAATATATGAAATATTTATTCTTAGAGTTACTGCAGTAGTGGTGAAAATTTTGACCAGGGCTCACACCTCATTATGACAAGTTTCACAGGCACATAGTACAAAAAGACTGGATGGGTTGCCAGTCAATGCAATTATTCAGAGAAGTGCTAGTCCCTTTCTTTTGGCCAGACCCTATCCAAGCTGAATCTGAATTCTCTTGCAGGCTGTCTTCCTGGGTTTACTTATTTGTGTTGATTCAGTCCACAAATTAAAGTTTTAGTAACTTGTTATTTGGTTTCCAAATTTCACACTGTTAGAACAAGTTTTGTCCAAAGTTACAGCTTACATTTTGGGTTAACCAAACTGTAGTATGGAAATATTTTTCTGTAGCTGTATGTACTCATCTGGGTCTGCAGAATCTGATATTTGAACGAATTCAGTAGAATAGATAGAATAAGCGAGGAAAAAAAAAGAAATCAAATAAAGCAGCAGTGTACATATCCTTGGCTCACGTTTCAACATCCTTACATTGTACACTACAAGCATTTTTGCTTCTTCTCCATAACAAACTCTGTATTTTGAATATACAGTTAGTCACAACCCACACATCTGCTGGTCTTAATATTTTGCAGATCTGATTCATTGCTTCATTGTATGTGAGTTATTTCATGGTTGTTTTATTAGCTTTTGCAAGTGGAAATGAGACTACAGGGAAAAGTGACTTTATTAGGAATGGCAGATTTTCCTAATAAATTTAAAAAATACTGTGAAGATTTTCTTAGAGGAAAAAAGATTACGATTATTTTGAATGTGGGGAAAAAAAAGACTACTTCTCTTGGGAGAATTAGTAAATTAGATACTTAAACTACATTCTGGTTTTAAAGTTTAAAGATAAATATATGTATTTTGCAGCTAAAAGGATAGCTTTATGTTAATTGGTGACAAATCAGATTTTTAGCAGATTTTCACAAGTTCAATACTTTCCATTTCTAACCAAAATGAAATTAATGAAATTCAGAATTTCCTCTGAAGATAAATTACATAAAAAATGTTCTTATATTAGACCACTTCCTTTGGATGTTTTTATTTCAGTTTCTGTGTATATTTTGTATAAAGGCTGCTAAAAATAAAACAAGAGAACTTAGAAAGATTTCTGAAGAGGAACCTCTATTTTATTTTTCTATTTTAAGGATTGGATTCTTATCTTTGCATGAAGCATATTGCTTGTGATAAATTTGCCAAATAGAATGAAGAAATCCTTATAAGAATTCTATGTGAGCTTGAGATACTAGAAAAATATGTTAGAAATTAAACCTATGAAACACTAAGTTTTAAAAGAATGTCAACCTCCAGCTCAGCTCTTCCTGACAGAGTAGATCAGCAGCAACTGACCAGAAAACAACAGTAACTTTTTTTTTTTTTTTGCAAATTTATGGGCTTCAATTGTGTATGATCAAAGAAAATTACATTTTCTATACAGTGAATGGCAACTGGAATGGACAAAATCTGTTTTGCTCTTTTATCTCTTATCTGGAACTTGGAAGTCTTCCAGTTCTGCCTTTCAGAATTTTTCTATTACATATTGGCCCAGAATGATTGAACAAACCTGCTTCAATATCTCTTTATAGTTTAAAAAAACCTAGATTTTTAAAAACTCTGGATGCTTCCTGCAAAAAGGAAATCAAGCTTCTGTGTGGTTTATTGTGAAGGAAAAATTTTGCTAAATGCCTCCTCTTTTTCTCATTCAGTTACTTAATTTGTGGCTTTTGATCTGTGCCATGGAGTGCCCTCAACCTTCTCCTTGCTTTGAATTTCTAAAAGAAGAATGAATTTAGTTGTGTGGTAATGCCTGCTGTGTGGGAAGTATTTACTGATGTAAATCTGAACTAGCAAAGCTTTAAATCCTGTTGAAGCAAGAATGTAGCTAACGATATTTACATAAAGAAATAACTTTTTAAAGTCCAAGTATCGTTTTTAGACTAGCACTTAAAGGTCTAAGTTATACCGAAAGCTAGGCTTAGATTGACATGTTTTGGAAGTCAAATTGGAAATGTTCGATAAGCCTCCTTAGCTGAAACCTTCAAAGTGAGACACTTCTCTGTTAAGTGTTGTCTACATGCGTATTCATATTATGATGTGGTTTTATATTGCAGATGCTTAAGTCAGACTTGTTTTGCCTTAGATATATGCCTGGAAGGTGATGTTCTTCCTCCACATGCTCCTGTCCCTTACATCGTCTCAACTGCTTAGCTGAATCAGAGCACTTAGACAGTGAAATGAAACATTTTTGCAAAAAACCTTCTTTCTATCCTTTTTCTTCCCCCAGGCAAAATGCTTTTCGTATTATTTCATTCACAGGTTTTGGATGGGAGTCCTTTTGTTTTGTTTCCTGCTAATTTTTCCAGCTCTGTAAAACAATATGAGGGTTGCATAAGAGTATGCTAAAGAGTATCTTTTGCTCTTTTCTTCCTTGTGGTACCTTGAAATTTCCATTCATGTTAATTATATTTTACCTCCATATTTCTATCATGACCTTGCCAGTTTCTGCAGGTAGTTTCATCCTTCATCATCACCATCTTTTAGTAAGCATATTTTTGCCATAGACCCCTATGTTTAGTCTTTGAACAGATATTGAAGTTGCTGTTCTTTTAATTCCTGGGCACAAACAGATTGTGATTTGTATGTGCATGTATTTCTTGGCTAGACACTATCTTCTTTTTGAATCCAAAGAGTTGAGAGGTTTTCAAACAGTTGAGTCTTTGGCATTCATGATGACTACTAACCCATCTTTGCTTTCAGTTCTGGAGGAGACTGTTGACCTCAGCTCTGAGGGTGTCAGTCTTCTAAACTGACATTTAAAATATTCTTGTACTTTCACACTCCTTCTGTTTTCCAGGCAGATAAGAAGACAGTTTCCTTTGACCACAGGTGTACTGACAGGAGAAGCTTGCACAGAGTGCTGAAGAAGAATACAAAAGAACCACAGTTACTGGAATTAAGTTCCTTTGCCTTCAACACTCATCCATATGCATTAACACTGTGGGTGATCCCATGCACTTCATACGCTCATTAATTAAAGGTAAAACTCCTGTTATAGCATCTTCTGAAAGACAGAGTGGGGGGACTGGAGTCAAAACAGTGATTTTTGTGTAGATCCAGAAACTGTGTTCCTACGCAGTAACAATGCCAGAGAAGAGATGAGAAAGAGTGGTATGGTTCTGTTCTGAGAAAAGGGAGAAAATAACTCACAAGTCTTTAATGAAATCTAGCAGTATGGAAACTGTTCAGATCTTCAAACTAGTTCTCATCTGTATTATTGCAGCAGCAAGGATAGGAATGAAGTGGTATGAGCCGAAGCTGTTCCTCAAGTAAGAATCTTTCACATAATGCCTCAAGGCTCAGAGTGTAATACTACCAGCTACAATTTATAATTATATTTTTTTTGTTTCCTTCACTTTTGTAGGTTTCTAGTCTTGAAATCAAGAACTTCAGCTTTTGATTTTCTTGGTTAAACTTTAGTTTGTGCTTCTAAGCCTGTGTGGTGAAAAGCCTGACTCTGGATAAAAATTCAAAGAGAAACCAAACCAAACTTCTCTGGAGAGTAACTAATCAAGTAAAATTGTTTCTGCAGACAACAGCCTTCCTCCCTGTGAGAATCTGACATATGACTTTTACCAGGATATAAGGACTAGTTTGAAAGTGCAATGAGCAAGTATTAGAGTTTAGTGACAGAAAGACCATGTACAGCCACAGTTAGATCATTAATGTGCTACTTTTTAAAATTAAAGTAACATGTTTTTGAAAATTTTACCCTTAATCAACGGTTCTTAAAAACATCCTAGTAAATCTGATGGTTTTGGAAAAAAGAAACAAACTTCAGGATCAGACAGTGTTGATGATTTATCAGAAAGACTATGTAGTCAACCTTTTGAAAAATGATCTGGTAACAAGCTCTGGTCTTGTTTTCTAATTGTTGAATGATTTGTTTTTCTTTGCAAGTCCACTATTATCTCACTATTCCTAAAATCATCTGTCATCAGGAATGAAAAATATCTGTATCGTGAATTCTAGTTTTTCTTAGGTTCTATGGTCCTTCAAGACAGAACTTAGCATAAAGCCACGAATGCATTACTACTCTAATTAGGATTTGTTCCTATACTCTTATTAGGATGAAACATTTTCTAGGCTGAGGCCACAAATGATCTGATTCCCATGACCACCAAATTAAAGGTCAACTTGAAGAGCAGGGATCAAATTTATTTCCTTATAGTCTACTTCAGAAATCTATGAAAATATTGTGTATATTTATTATTGTTTGTTGCACAGGATTTTTTAATTCATTTGATAATGTTGAATTTCATTCTCTTGCCTGACACATAAAGATTAATTTAAATTCAGCAAGTCATACTGGAAATCCTTAATTTAGTAGTTTTGTCTATGGTCTGATTGGAACAAAAAAAAAATGAGTAATTGGTGAAAGTTTGCAAGAGCTAATAAAAATCAATCAACCTTTCCTCTTTTACCTCTTTTTCCAAGGAAACAAGTGCTTGACATCTTTTAAAATTTAGGCTAATGGTCTATTGCAATGGAATGCTTGTAAAACTAATGCCTTGATCATGAACAGATACTACATATTGGGCAGCTGAGAAATTCTAGTGGAAAATTTTCTGTTTTCAAGAACTCTTACCAGGATCAAGTCAGCCACTACAACATTGTTATTTGTGACACTGAATATGGTTTTGAGCACTGTTCAGATGAGTTAATTGTAAGTATTCCAGATTTCAAGCCTTTTGATGATAGGCAGTTGTCAGCAGAGTCTGTGATACCTGCTGTTTGATGCAGCTGCCCTTCGAACTACTTAGTGTCATCATTTTCTATTCCTCAAATCCTAATCCCAAAAGCATCTTAGTAACAAATGCATTAGCAGACCAGAGTGGATATTTGTGTCCTGATGTTCCAGCCTGGGGTTACTTGGTACTTTATGCCTCTCTGCTGTCTCAATGTTGAATTTGCTAAAATCTTGAAGTGTGACCACTCAGTTGGCTTCCTGTCACACCTGTTTGTATGTAAACTACAAAAGACTGCAAAATCTAGTTTTACTTGTGACATTAGCACAAAAGCAAACCCAGTTGGAGATTATGACTTAAGAAGTAGGGACCATCAGACCTACTGGATAAGGGAAGCGTGAAAAAAATCAATCCCAACCAATTTTTCTTGAAGGATGAGTGTCCCTTCTCCCAGTCCTCCCAAAGTCAGCAGCTGGCAGTGACTTTATGGGTTGAATATGCAGTCTTAAGAATGGCTCTCTCATCTTTTTCCTCCAGAGCTCAGCTTTGAATCAGCACCATGCTGTAGGCAAGCAGCTTGGTCCTCTCAGGAGTATCCCATTCTGTACTCAAGGTGCTTAGTGTTTCTCTTGCTGCCTTTTCCACCCTGTCTTTAAAAAGCTCTGCAGAGCTGAGCTTGCCCTTGAGAAAACAAGAAATTCCGCCCTTCATTCTCCTTTCCAGAATTCACATTTTGATTCAGAATACAGCAGCCAGAATGAGGTAAACATACAACCCTCTTCTTGGTTGCCACCGATGCAACCTCTATAACCAGAAATATACACTGAATTTATGCAATAAACTGGAAAAAATCTATCATTTGTAACCAAAAAAGCAAAGTGTTTTCAAAATTAGATGCTTTTTAGTAAAAACCTGGATTTAATAAGTCTTTATTGTACTATATAGAAATTGAGTTTTGTCCACTACTATTTCACTGGTTCTGGGAAATACTGGTTTGTGCCTTTCAGCATATAGGACACCTATTTATCATATCTAAATATTTTTTCTCAAGTTTCACAATGGATAGAGATTCTTTTTAAATAAAAGCCCTTCCATTTAGATTTTCTGCAGCACTACTGGTCCTCAACACGGTGCTGTGAGTCTTATGAGATTATTTTTTATGGATTTGGCTAAACCTGTTTTTCAATGTTGGCAACTCCTTGAGAACAAAACTATAATATACCTCTGAACAATTTCTAATGATTTGAAATCACTCGGGGATTACGAAGCCTAAGGAATTCCTACTCCTGCCATTGGAGGAATAACATACTGGGGAAATTGTTCTTCCAGTGTTTCTCTGTTATACTCTCTGCTAGTCTTTAAGTTCTTTGACTCAGATCCTGTCACTTTGAATGTACTTCTACAGTATCTGGCTCCTGCTTTCGTTAGGATATTTAAATACCAATACAATAAAATAAAAATTAATACAGTTTTAAGTGTCTTATTCTGTAAATGCAGAATTTGATAGAAGGACTATGATTTCTTTTGTTTGCAAATCTGGATTTTAGGGAGGAGAAAGTAATGTCTGTTTTTCCCAAACAACATGGGAAGCAGGAGAGTGTGGTCATATATTGTTATTAGTTTTAACTTCAGTAGCCAGCTGTGAGAAAATCTGTGTTTCCTACAGTTAGACAGAATCTTTTGTAGCTCTATAAAGAAGTGAATAAATTGAACGGATTACATTTATTTCTATAGTGGATATATTAATATGAATGCTAGTACATTCCAATATGGAATAAGTACTCACAAAAGTTCTTAAAACAGCAGTTTTATATTCCCACTATGCCAGTAATTTTCAGAACTAAATGCAAAACTAATTTCTCCAAATTAAGTCCACCTCAGTAAGTATTTTAGCGAAGGTCTCAATTTAACTACAAAACTGATGAGACAACATTTGTAGTAATAGTGAGCAGTTTCCCAATATACAAATATGTTTCCCGATGGACAAGCATGTCTATATGTTTCCATTTGAAGCACCAAACTAATAAGAAAAATATGTTTCAATGTCATTCTCTTATTACTTTGTGTTGAAATTATTAAATGAAATATCAGTTATTAGTATGCTAGGAGTTTTAGATTTATTAGGAAATCAGTGAATTTAACCTACAAAACTGTACATCTCCTTTCAACTGCAAGTGAGAAGTATAGAATTCTCATTATACTGTCAAAATGAAATGAAAAAAGCTAGATAAAACTGAACCAGAGTGAGAGTAAATGCTTTAGAAGAACTAATGTTTCACCTCAAAAATGCCTAGTCATCAAATGCACCTGCACATTAAGGATATGCAAGAAAACTAGTCAATGCTGGGTTGAAACAATTCTGTCCCAGTCAACCCAACCTCAGTTTACTTGCTGAGTGAGGAAGGAGGCAACTTCATGGCTCAGAATCCTCCCTGGACAGATGGCTGCTGCCTGTCAGCTGTTGACTGGCCACATGAATGAGTCTGAAGGAGTGTACAACCTTCAGGCAATATTTCATATAGGGCTGGCTTAGATTAAGTCAGTTCTTCAGAATCTTATGACTGCTTTGATACTACTGAATAAACAAATAGTGTGACAACAAGAATAAATAATCATAAATTTTTAACAAATGCCCTTAAAGTTGTCTCAAATATTTCTCCACTTATTCTCCTGTATATATTTTTTGTGGAAAAAAAACCCTCTCAAATATATCCAATACATATTACCGGAGAAATCTGTACATTTGCAGCACTGAAACCTGAAAGTCCTTGTTATATAAATGTACTTACACTGCTCTCCAAAATCAGTTCCTGGTCTCCTTAGCAACACAGGCTGCAAAGAGCTCACCAGCCTGGAGTTCTACTGCATATACGCGCTTCCAAGTCAACTGGAGGAGTTTTGGGTTAGGATTCAGAGTTTGCCTTCGACCAGTTCAAGCAACTTGTGAGGGAGATTCTTCTTTTGTATATAGTCTCATAAAAGCTATAATTCATCGAAATATGTAAGTGATGAAATAACAGAAACTTCTGAGGAAGGAAAATTTTCATGGCAGAAGACAGAGCAATTTATTCCCTCTCCCTGCACACCCATCCCATATCTCACAACCATGGAATAAAATATTTTAACACTATCGTGACTGGATTTAGCCACTGAAGGTTTAAATTGGTTCTGGAAATAAAAATCTCCTTTGAAATCATTCCTCCCTCAGTTCCTTTTAGTAAACGTGAGGTTTTGTTTGGTTTTTTGGTCTTGTTTTTAAACTTCATTTTCATGCCAGTTTTGTACATACACGAAGTAACTGTAATTTAATTAAGGTTGAGATTGTTTCACTGCAGTCCACAGCATTCCATAATGTCTACAAATTGAGGAGGAAATCACTAATGAAGGCAACATCACATGCCTTTACTTTCAAATTTTATGTTACCCAAAATATTCACAGGCTTCTTGATTCACTTACCCTGTGCTAAGACCCAAGATAGGAAACCTAAGAGACCATCAGTCTTGTAGGTCAAGTGGCTTTGAGCTGCAAGCCCCAGGATCCTGTCTTTGCCTCCAAAATAGGCTGCTGGGAAAAACGATAGAGCAATGAGGTCACTCTGTACTTCTACAGAACTTCCTTTTACCGATGTATTTAAATACACAGGAAACAATTTCTTTATTAAAGTGAGGCCCACTACATGAAGATGAGCAAAAGTTCAACCAAAGGGAAAGAAAAATATGTTCTTGTACCAGGAGATTTTCCTACCTGAACAAGTGGGGAACAGCTTTGTTGCTTATTTGCTGGAACGCTCTGGGACCTGGAAGAACAGGTAAGCATCTGTCAAACAGGCATGCACAAATCATGAATTTCCCTCAGCAAGGGAAGTCAGGATGGTTTTTGTTTTCCTTCAGGGGTTTAAATTATAGAGAAAAAAACCTGAAAGGTTTGTCATTGAGGGCTTCAAGTAGAGAAGTTACAATGCTGGATTGTGTTGGTGCTGACAGGTTCCACATCTTCCCGCCCTAGGTCTGGGATCATGTTATGATGTGCTCTGACTTCTAGCAGCAAAATATGCCTAGGTCTATCACTGCTGTAATTTTCCCGCTCCAGAGCAGCACGAAACCATCAGCCCCAGAAAAAAAAATCCATTTAATTATATTTTCCCACACATCCAATTGCATCCAAGGGACTTGCTGAACATTGTGCTGATTCCAGGTAATACAAGAGAAGGACTTCTCTAGTCTGTAACAAACTCCTACCAGGAGGGGTTTACTGACATTACTATAATGCTCTGTGAAACAAAATTTAGTCTGACAAAAACCAGCTGCAAGAAAACAACGATACTGGTTTCTGATGAAAACTTGAATGACTGGATTGTATTGCAGTGTATCATTTTAAGCAAAAATATTTCTTATCTCTAGCTTGTGACTAACTTTAGTTGTCATATAGCAAAACCATAGCTGAAATAAAAGCAAATGAACTTACAAATAGATTTTATACCTGTCACTTATAGGATATGTTAGTACTTCCAGCCTAGAAGCACACATATAATTTTTCATTGTTAATCTGTAAATAAATCTTAATTAGTGAGAGTATCTCAAATTGAAACAAGTAAGATCTTTGATTCTCGTTTTTCCCTCTGTTCATCAGAATGAATTCAGAACAGGAGAAGTGGTTTCCAGATCTGTCATTGCAAACTAAATAAAAAACAGAAGTAAGAAATATAGGAAGACTTTTTGAACATTGTTTGTTTTGCAGTCTCTTTTACTATTCTTTTGACCTGAAAGTAGTTTCCAATGAGAAGCTGTACCAGTGAAAAACATGGACAAATTCTGAAATGTAGCAAGATAAATGTTAAATTAGCATTGCCTTATTGATTATTTTTTGGCCAATGATAGTGCATTAGAGAGATCCGCTCATTTTCATTTAATGTTTTGTGTTTCTATGAGCGATTGTAACTCATTCTTCATTCACGTCGGGCAGAGAGATGGTTATGGAGTGAGACAAGTCCTGATTTAATTGTCCTTTACTTATGCAAAATACTAGTTATGAATAGTTATTTGACTCAGTAGTATGTGGTAGCTAAATGTATTATTCTACAAAATAATTTATTAATTACAGTATTAACCAGAGCATCCAAACAATTAAAATTTACTTTGTGTGTTCAGCCTGTTTATGAATTAATTTAATTTGCACCTTATGTTTATAAATGGGCTGGTTTCAATACCAAAAGCCAGAAAAGGACCTGACATTATTTTGGGGAGGTTAATATAGGCAACAGGTTCAGACAAATCCTTACCTATGGTTAACCATACTGAAAAAAACTACCTGAATTTGAGAGGACCCCCAAACCATGTAGAAAAATAATTAGGTTTTTTCTCCATAAACCTAAAATCTGCAGTGTAAATGCACATGCACATGGGATTAGAGACATATTTCCATGTGAAAATTTAGCTCTGGCATTTCCAAACTTTTGGGTATTAACTTGTTCCTTTTACTTTTTTGAATGGAGTATTTATTTGTGCTGGAGACAGATAAGGAAGAAACATCTGACAGTAGATGTACCAGCCAACTGCTTTCAGCCTTCACTGGGAGAGGAACACCCAGTTTTTGGGTCCAGAAACACCAGCCTCTACTCAACCACACTGTCTACTTTTCATAAGTAGGCTATAGGGTATAGTCCTTCCAGCAGAGGGCAGTGGAATGGTAGGTATATAAGACAGTATTTTAATGAGAGAAAATTCAAATTTTCATTAAAAAAAATTGAAACAAAATAAGCAATAAGCAAGAGAGATCATTTGCACTCCCCTTCAGGCATAATGTGATTTTGTTTTGGCTTTATTCCAAGAAATACAGAGGAGACCTTTTGATTAACAATGGTATGCCATTATGAAAAACACTCTAATGTTTAAGAATTAATAAAATGTGAGTTTCTCAACTAGAAAAAAGTATACTCTGAATGCATTAATTACTAAAGGTCTCCTTTTGGTACGGTCCGATTTAAAGTACATGTTTTTTACAAGTGTTTTTTTTTTTTTTTTGAGGAAAAGACTAGATTAATATTTTCTGTCAAAAGAATAACATCCATTAAGATATCCACAACATATGCAATAAAAAACTATGCAGACGCATAAAGGATCTGTGTCTTTAACTATTTATTGTGAGATAAGATCTTCTTTTCAGATTTCTGACCTCTGCAAAGATGAAAATGCTCCCAAAATGTTAAGACTGTGGCAGGCTGGAAATCACGTCTTGAGACTGTAGTTGCATGGTTATGAATAAGTATGACTCAAAGCCTCTATTGATAGCTACAAATTACCTTTTTTTCCCCTTTTTTCATGTAGAATATCCCCTCTGAGGATCTGAACCTTAGCAGCTTTAATGGCATATGGCAAACGTTAAATGGACATGCTTCGTACTTTCAAGCAGGCTGAACTTCTGTTCTCTTAGAGCTTCCTCTAGAAGTTTGGTAAATGGACCTGCTCCTTCTTATAGCGACCTTCATTTAAAGCAAACGAACAGCAAAATTTTCAGTACAACTGAGAGCAGTATTCAAGTAAAGCAGTGCCACAACTAACAACAGTATTTCACAAGAATGCTTGAAAAGAAAATAAATGTAATAGCTGACTGAATCCTCGTTTTTCTGGTCTCTCTTCTGGATTGCAGGTGCCCAATTTAATGTCCATTTATTCTCTAAATCCAGAGTCTGCATTTCTTGATCACTTTTAATTAAAAAAAAAAAACACCAATTTAATCCTGGTGTGAAATTTTGTAGTCAATGCAGTCACCCCCCCCCCCCAAAAAAGAGACACTGGAGAAGGAAGAGGAAAAAATGAGAAACTTCAATCTGAAGTAAAGAGATATATTAGCATGATATTGAACTGTCTGGTTTTTCCCCTAGGCAGAATAACTGTATTCCATATCCTAATCAGCTGCATCAGTTGCTAGGTCAGACATAGTGTTGGTCTACCCCAAAGTCGAATAACTCCAAAAAAGAATTGCTAAATATTCCAAAGACTACTTTTTAAATATGCTATTATGAGATTTCATGCTATAATTTTACTAGAATTAACCAACATGATAATGTTCTTTGTGAGTTTACATAGTTGTCTTCTGCACTTTTTAAAAAGTATCTGAATGCATTTTGCACTTTCATAGTATTTTCTAATATTTTTTTTATTTCATTTGCATTTGTGTGAGAGAGATGGTTTACAATTAATAATCAGAATTAGGAGAAAGGTAGTGAGTTCTAGATGAGAATGTAAAGTTCCAACTGTGTGTAAGTTAGGTTCTGAGCTAAACTCCTGAAATGTACTTTAGGTTTGAGGTATTACCTGTAAGCAAAGAATCAAATTTCCAATTCCAGCTATTTACTTTATATAAACATCCCGCCTGCAAATTAACCACAAAAATGTTGGATGAAATCACGTCCTTCATCTAAATCTACAGTGAATCTACAGCAAAAAAAAGTATGTTGGTTTTTACCGGTACATCCCCAAACTCTTGTTGAGCTTTCAGTCTGTTTTGCTTTGCCTTATAATTTCAGCTATCCATAAACATTATCCTTTGATGTTTATCAGTCTTTCTACAAAGGCAATTCTGGAGCAATAGATTGAACTTCCTATTAAATAAATAATTCTGCTCTTAACTTCCAGAATTATAAATAACATGAGGAATGTCAGGGCAACCTTGGGGTTAAGCCAAGTCTTAGCACAGCTGCTATGACCTTGCATATCAGCATCTTAGCCTTTATTAGTGTTTGATTTGTGTACAACATGAAATTTCTTGGGTTCTACATTAATTTAATTTTATTTCTTTTTCACTACATATTAGGGGAATCTTACATATAAAAAATATTTACATGCTGCATAAGATTTCCTAGAAGCTTTGCTTGTTTATGACTCTTTATTATTCACAATAAAGAAAATGTTACCAATTCACCCTGATACAAGGTAGCCACTGTAGCCATATTGTAAGGCTCCCTGGGCTAAAGCCACTGTCCTCACTATAAAAGTTTATCTCCTGTAACCTACTACACAGGACTAAGAGCTAGAGAAGAAGCTTTGCTTATAAGCAGAGCTGTGAATAATGGAAGTTTTGTAGGAACTAATTCCCTTCCCACTGCAGTTCTGTACTTCAATTAAGTGTTCTTTAATGAATGGCTAATTTCCCACTTGCAATTAGTCAGAGTGAGAACAATAGAAGTACCTGTGCTTAATTTCCTTAATGTGTCAAAGCTGTACTGACTTCAACAGAAGTATAACCAAGTTTATACAGTTCAGCAGTTACTGGATAAAAACTAACTTTTCTCCACAGTGAAAGACTGAATTCAACTCTTCTTTTACACTTCACTAAGGTTTTCCTAATACCTCTTATTAGGTATGCATTCCCTTACATTGCCACTAACCTTTCCTAAAAAGTGGGCTGGCATCACCATGATGCTCCTCCCATTATCTCTACTGGGCTTAATTACTCCAAGCAGTAGAAAGCATACTCTTTTATTGTTACATATCTTGAGGTTTTTCTGAGCTAGAGCACAAAATTTTGAGGCAAGTATAGCAGTAGTATTTAGAAAACCCACAGCTAAGAAGTATATAACATTATTCTGTGTTTGATTTTTAGCATTGTTGACTGCTAAAAATTTAAACAAATTGAATTCAAAAAATCGAATCAAATTGCTAAATTGATTTCCAAATAATTTCCATCTCTTCATTACTATATCAGTTTTTCTTTTTACCTGCTGTATCAACTATACAATTACAGCATATGTGCTTGTGCTGGGAACAAACATCTAGCTGCTATTTAAGGACTGGAAATACTACCCAGTCCTCAAACTGTTGTGTGTCAACAGCAATATGAATTCCAGGTGACCTCCAGAGACGTTCAAGAAGCTGTTCAAGAGAATGCTTTGATTTCAATGTGAAAACTGTCTTGTGAAGAGGGTTAGTTTTGCTCCATTTGCTTTAGGTAGCAATACCTGTTTCACAAACATTCAGCCTAAACCTCTGCTTGAACTATATTTGCCGAAATTCAGTATAAGTGTCAAGTTTAGATTTCCAAATCCTAATAAGGATTCTTAAATATGCATGCCAAGAACTTATGGATACATAGAAATCTTTTCTTTTAATAAATTTCCCTTTTCTGACAGCTGGGGGACTCATTAAAGAAAGAGAAGTCATAATTTAACATGACTGACATGTATAACACAATAGATCCCAAAGCAGGATCTATAGAACAAATTTCTATAGATTGTTGTTTAAAGATAAATTAGACTCTGAAAATTTAACTGTGCAATGATTCTACTGTTGTTTCTTGGGAGTACAGTGATGTTATTTACCAAAGTATTTCCTAACACTGTGTACATAAACTAAAAAATCTGCTATGTTTTGAATTATACACATGTGGCTTAGCTTTACCTTTGTTTTTTCTGATTATTATAGGTCCAATTAATGGAAGAGAAAATGCTGCTTATATTCTTTTTTATATATTACACTTTCATTTTAGCTCAGATGGGAAGAAGAGAAAATGTTATGTTCTGTTAACTTTTAATTTTATGAAAATCCACAGAAGTGAAAATTGTAGGAGACTTCATTACAGTACACTCTTTTCCAGTACTCTCACAGCATTTTCTTTTCTCAGGCTCTGCCTGAAGATGAATTTGTGTAGAATCCATTCAGCTACACGGAGCTATCAAAATGCAAAAGGCCTATTTCCTTCAGTGAGGGAAGTTTTCCTTCATTTTTCTTTCTGCCACTCCTTCCCCTATCCCTCATTTCTTCAACATCCATGATCAGGAAGTAGCTTGAAATGTTTGTGTGTCCTATATACAATATTTACAAAGAAATGTGTTTTCAGCTGTGGGAACAGGAGAGGGTGGAAAACCTCGGAAATTACCGAGTGTAAGAATGTATCAAATGGTATTCACATTCGTGTGAGCAAGCAATCAAAATAAGATGCATTTTCTGTGAATATTTGTACTAGTAAAACTTAAATGTTTGCCTAAAGGTATGCTTAAGAAATGCATTCCTATGAATAAAGTAAGTGTGCTTGAGTGCAAACTCTCTTAGTTTGCACTTTGGCTCTCAGCAATAGCACTTCTCAAGGAAGATGCCAAGATAGACATCAGACTGAGTGGCAAATATTTTTACAGGCTGTCCCAGGGTTTTGGCCTCATTCAAATACAGATACCTGAGTTTTCCTCCTATAGAAAACAATATTCCTAAAAACACTTGCTGAAGATCCTCTAAGACCAGCATACAACTGGGACATACACCAAGATCTCAGACCTTCTCGGCTGTGCAGTACAGGCTACATTCACTAAACACAGTTTTCCAAATTTTCCTCAACATATTTGGCTTCTCAAAGCTGTACTAGGCTTTTCCAGTGTCCATGAATGAAGCAAATGCACTGCTTTGCATTGTAGGTAGTAGTTCAGGTCTAAGTAAAGAAAGAATGAGATTTCATCAAAACAGAAATACAGCATTTTATGCCAGTATTACACATATTTGTCTGACATGGTCATGCCAGGCATTTGTTTATTCATTTAACCTAGCAATTTTTTTTGATACACATTTTTATTTTACCACTTAGCTCAGCAGAAAGATAATATTTGACCACAGTGTAGTCCATACAAAGACAAAAATGACAATGATTAAAAAAAGGAGAGCAGGCCAGCAAAGTGTTACTTTGCCACATGCCCTTTCCCTGGGAAGATGAGAAGCTGCATTTAAACCATTGTTTGTTGTGGAGAAAGCACAAGCAAGGATGCAGGGATTCAGTGCCAGCCCATTGACAAATGTAGCAAAACATATGGAACAGTAGGTGTCAAGCCCCAGAAGTACAATCAATCATGTGTCCTGTTGCTGCAAGCTCTGGAGAGGTGATGACGTTCATTCTTCTTCAGTTGGATACTTTCATCAGTACAGTCAATTCAGTACAAGCAGAGCAGCTGGACACGAAGCAGCATTAGTGCAGCACTGCGGCCTACTAGAGTAATTGTACAGCAAACTGGGTTATTTACCTACCTACTTTTCCTGCATATTAAATGTGGGATAATGAGTAATTACTTGTGGTCTGTTTGGAAAAATTGAGTTGTTTGTTCAGCACTTTGAAATCATAAATCAATACATGCTGCAAATGTGATGTGCCACATAGAGCCTCTTTCAAGAGAGAGCAACATTGGACAGGGAAAAATGGTGCCCCTCTCTGGCTCTCATGTGCTGCCCTCTGCAGAACGTGGTGATGGGTGCGATTCCCACATCTTTGGTTTGAGAACAAATATTATGCAAAGGGGCTTATTCACCACCTTCTCTGGACAAAGTGAGCAAAAAGTAGATGAGGCAAAAGGAAGACAGACGTGGTTGCCTGAATCACTCTGACTTCCTCGGAGATGACTATTCGGTTAGCAATCGAGTGACAAAAGCATTTTTTTTACACAGGCACATCAAGTTGATGTTTTCAGACTAGGCTTTTAAAAGAAAAGAAATATCTTTTTGGAGCTCTTTCTTAGGGTTTCTTCCAATGCTGGCTTTTGAATCCATGGCTGAGGACTCCTAGTGAGATTCATTTCTCTACCTTATATTGATGGACATTGATGGACCAGATAAGCTGGTATGTTCCCTGAGATGGCTTACAGAAGCTTTCAAGGCTCCCTGATTCGGTGGTTTCCTTGAGATTTTTCAGAGGTACAGCATTTCTGAGCTCTTTTCAGCACCACACTACTCTGTTCCTACTGGTCTCCTTTTCTTCCACTCCAGATATCTTTCCAGGGATGCTCTGGAAAAAGGGAAGATTGACTATTTGTAGGACTGTAGTTGCTTCCAAGAGGCTGCAAAGAAAAGAGCTGAATTTACTATTTTCCTATGTTTAGTATTTTCCAGCATTAACTGTTCATACCACTGTACAATATTCTGTCAAACAACTGGTAAGTCCTAATGAGTTTGTGCATCAAGATTTTTTTTATATAATCTCAAGAAACTGTCGTTAAGTTTCCATTTTCAGGATTAACTTTGTCTTTATGTTTTCTGCCTATGCCGTAACCATAGCACTCCAGCTCAAAGAGTTAAACTAGTCTTTACAGTGAATTTAGAGCATGTATTGATTTTTGTGATTTTGTAATTATAATTTTGAATTATATTTTTTCTCCTTCGTTCAGAATAATGTAGCTGCATGTAGATATGATGACTGAGATGGAAATTCACTTACATTCAGTCCACCACGCCTTGCCCAAAATACACGGATAACTGTTACAATACTGTAGTTATCCATAACAAACAGAATGAGGGAGAAAAAGAGTGTGCTTTTTTTCCCCTTGTAATTAAGATTAGGCATTTTACTTCAAAAAAACTCTTAATGAATTCAGTAGACATAGTTTTATTTTTAATTTATTTTAGCTTTGTCTTCTATACGTGTAACCTACACTAAGGAAGAATCAGCAATCCTCACAACAAAATGGAAGGAGTAAGGAGAGACTGGTTATGCAGGAACAGCTGCTTGTTTTCAGCAGCATCAGTTGAGAGTTTTTCACATTCTCCTTCTCCGCCTCTCCCCAAATGTTCAGCCTGCTGTGTGCAAGCTGGGTGTTTACAGTTCAGGACTATGGAGGAGGAGGAAATATTTTGCCTATTGTTCAGTGACGTCAATGGCTTCGCTCCCAGTCACTTGAGGGACGCTGGTGCTTAGCAAATGTCAGTACACTGCTGCTACTGCATGTGCCTTACAGTCTGCTTGCAGGAATTTAAGGTCTCTCCTTCAAGATAGAGCCAGTTGGCAGACGAGGCGGGTGTGAAAGGCAAGGAGCAGTAGCCATGGAAAGCTGCTTTTTGCATGTGAAAACCTTACATACTAGTTGTTTGTTGTGGCATTAATATGGCATATTTATTAGCATTAAATACTGAATTTAGCTTAAAACTGTCTTTTATTCTGCACTAAGGTCTTCCCTCTCACAATCTTTTCCTCTGTATTAAGAGGAATTTTGGAACTTTGCAATATATCAAGCATCCAAAAAAACCCTCAGAATTCATTAACAATTTTATAATTAAACAGGATAAATTAAAATCTGACTATACTCATTGTTTTTCTAATACCCTCTCATCATCTATTTTGTTACCAGATATTGAAAACTGAATGATAAATGTATTTTGCTGAAGATGTTTTAGGATTGGGGCTGATTTCTTTTTTTTTTTTTATGCACGTTTTATGAAAGTATCTATAGTCGATATTGCAATGGGACTGCAATTGGAAAGGCATTCTTCAATCGCTTTTTTTTCATTAAAATATATTTTAAATTATTTTTGGCAAACTTTTTTGCCTATATTTGTCATTAAAAAAAAAAAAAATTATATCTGCAACCTTAGTGCATGAAAACAACAGAAATTGTTCCTTGGTGTCAGTGTTTTATGTTTCATTTTTGCAGAAGAAATTTAAGACTTTGATTTTGAAAAAATTATTCGTAATATGTCTGAAAAGAGCTGTAATTCTGGATGGGATCAAAAGTTCAGCTTACTAATTATCTCAGTGTAAGAACCTGGATTTGTTTCATATCAATGAAATAAGCACTGTGAAAACTTCAGGTATTTTGAGGGTTTATCAAAACTTATAGTATAGTGTAGCATTATATTGATATCTCAGATAAAGGGAAAAACATAAATAGATGCTTCCATTTTGTAGGGCAAAAATGGGAAAGCTACACCAATGAATACAGAGACTAGCATCAGGGTTATAGTGGGAAATAAAAGGGTGGCACAAACTAATGTCAGTGTCTTGTAGGTCTTAGCTTAGCGACCAGTCATCATCCATCTCCTGCAAATACATACAGAGTCATAAAAAATATGCCATAGGTAACCTGGCTTTCTATGCTGAGAAATAACTTGTGGATGGTTTCAGCTGATATGTACTTAAATCTCTATAGTTTATTTTTAAGTTGCTCATATATATCAATCATTCACTGATCAACAGGCAAAAGCCTTACTCCATAACGCTTCCACACTGAAACTAGTAGGCATTTTTCTTGTAGATGACTGAAGAATGAAAATAAATCTGAACAAAAATGTCTACTCAAAAAATGTCAAAAGGACACAAAATTTCAGAAAATACTAAGGAAAAACACTAAAGTAGAGATTTCCCATAAGTTGGCTTACTTTGGAATATGCTCTGCTGCAAGTCTTTAATTACAGGATCACAGGATTCCCCTTTTTTCCTTCTCCTCCAAAGTCATTAATTTTTCCTCCATTCTGCCTGGACCTCAGCAGGGTATCTATATTCCCTGAACTCAGGCCTAGAGTCTAGTCTTAAAATAGTCTGTAGAAATTCAGAAAAACTTGTGTTGCTTTGAATGTACTCCATGCAGGCAGGAGTTTTAGAAAATTAACCTTGAGAGTTCTGTCAAGTCTATTTAAAATGTACATTAACTGCAATTTTTCGGATTTTTACAGCTTGCCCAGCTGAAATGGTCTTTCTTGAGGAATAAAGACACCAGGAGAATTAAACTACCATCTTCATTTTGATGCAGGGATGCCAAAACAATACTGAACAAAACTATTGAAAGAATTTTTTACTGTGGGAAATAATGGATTATTTGGTTTCCCAAGTAATTTTGTTAGTTAAAAACTCAGCACTGAGATATTACTCAAAACATTTTAGCCAAAACACTTAAAGCTGGGGAAATTATGACAAAGAAAGTGTTAAAAAACCACACTATGTACTGTATTACTAAAGTTAGGCCTTAAGAGGCTGAGGTACGAGCACAGGTGATGTAGAGTAAGGGAGAAGAGTTTAGAGTCTCTCTTTAGAGTTTAGATATAAATCAGAATGGAATTTAAGGAAGGTATTTTTTCTGTCCTGTTGTTTAGAAGAATAATTTCAGAATTATAAATTATACAATAGCTAAGAACCATTGTTTGGATAAGTTTTATCCTTGGTTTCTGGATGTGCAAATATTGCCCAAAGCATCACTCCTAAAAAACCAGACTCTCGAGGTCATTATTATCTGGGTACAGAGTTTAATTCTATTTTTGCTCAGCTGTTGGTGTCATTTTTTGATTATATAACAACTTTGTGCTCAAGATAAGGAAAAAGAAGGTGGGGAGATTGGGCAGGATAGAAATATTGTTTTCTCTTTGTCAAATAACATCATTTCACATGAGATTTACAGCTCCAGTTACATGTAGTAGATAGTATGAATGGCTTTTTTTATACACATTAAAATAGAGAAGGAAATATTTTATGAAAATATATATATATATTTATATATATACACACCTGCTTTATTTGTTTGCCTGCAAAACCTAAATCACACCTATCTGGATTTTCTCAGATCCCAGGTGTTTTAGTTTTGCTTCACTGATGTGTTTCTACTGTAGCAAACAACTGCAGGCAACTGTTGGGGTTCTGGTCTGTCAAGCCACCCAGACCAGAATCCTTCTGCCAGAGAAGGATAATCAAAAAATCAAATATGATTATTTTTTTCTAATTTACTGTGCTGGATGTGGTTGAGATGAGAGGTGAGTGGCAAGATTTCCAAGTATTCTAGGAAATCTGTTTCAAATCAGTGTTGAATGTTGACTTCAATATCCAAATAGAGAGAAAGGAAAGCCTGTTGTAGTTTCACTGCTCTTATTCCAATCACTCTGTAATTTTTCAAAATGAAAACAACCATTAAACAACCATTAAAGGCAGATTTTTCACCACCACCTCCCTTTCAAAGAGGAAGATATTGAATGTAGATTATTCGTGGTGAAGGATCTTTGGTAGGTCTAATGCGGAGTATTTCCAATATATCTGTGAATTCTTCATCAGCTTTTGTACCAAAGGCAATACGTTCTAGAATTCTGCTTTGTCTGCTAATTGCAGAACACTCTGGCACTTCACTGCAGAAGCCTTTTTTTATAATATTATCTTCAAACAAATAACTCTTTTGTAGAGCAAAGGCTCACCTTACTCATTTTCTATATGGTCATTTTACCACATGGACAGAAATAGGAGACTAAAAGGTTTTTTGACTTTGAATCACAACTAAATTACTGCTAGCACAGTCCACCAGTAATGGTTTCCTGGTTTTCTAAGAAGTTTTTAGGAACACCTCATCATCTAATAAATGGAAACTAATGTTAAAGATTATAAGGCATAATATACAGCAGAAAATTTAATACTTAGTCTTCCGTAGAGGCTTTTACATAGGTGCATATATATAATTATCAAATTAATGCAAAATATACTGTATGAAATTAACAAATGGTACTGTTATGATATATATAGTGATAATTATCTTATACTTACAGACAGGGACTATAAGTCTCAAGAGATAAAAGCCCAAATTATGCTTTGCACTTAGAAGTATTTTCATAGCAGACACATTCAAAGACACTGCCAAAATTAGTTATATAAATAAGAAACTGGTGAATGTTTAAGTACTGTTCACTCAGGCTCGGTTTGTTGTCCCTCAGTAACCTGTAAATAGACATCTTTTTGCCTTTCACCTTCTAAAGGACTTTCTAAGTCAAGCTTACATTTTCTTAACTTTTCTTATAGGTTTTTTTCTAACATGATCAAAAACCCATCCAGATCTCACTTGTAGCAGGGGGAAGATCTGTCATCACCCATAGAAGAACAATGAATTTTGTCTTGCCAGAAAACAAAGTGAGCACTTTCTTCCCATAATAAACTAGTTCTTGACAGAGCTGGTTTTTCAATAAACAATACAGAAAGAAGTATGTCATGAATTCTGTTTTTATAACAGTCCCCTCTATACCAGGTGTAAGAGTTTTTGGAAGCAAAATCTATTCCTAGTCTTTTGAAAGAAAAATATCACATCACTTTCTGCTTCATTAGGTGTGGTTAGAGACAGAAATGAAGAGAAGAAGTTTCGTTTCCTCCCTCCTTCCCTCCCTCCCTCTGCCTCCTTCATCTCCTTCCTTTTTCTTCTTCCTTCCCTCCCATTCCAGCAAGACATTTGTCTAAAGCTGTTCCTCTGTGTACTGTGGCTCCCTCATTTTAAACTCCTCCAAAACAATTAGGAAAATCTCCTTTAAAATAACATATAATGACTAGGTCAATTAGTTGTTAGGGTGATATTCATATTGTTAGAAAAATCATTTTGAAGTACATGGAAAGTATGAAATGTGAAAATTTCATCTGCTGTCAACAGTGTTAAGTTAAATAGTTGCTTTGGTGCTTCCTTGATTGTAGCCTGTATTTTGGAGAAAATCTGAGCATGTGATTTTATATTCATTACAGTATTACATCCACCTCTTGACTTTTTGCAATGGCTTGGGCTTTACTCTTCAGAACCCTTAAGAATTGCTTTAGGGTAGTTGTTTCTGAGAAGGTTTTTGGTGAGCTCCACTATACCACAGCCAGACTTGTCAAGAAAGCAGAGAACCATTCTAAGGTCGGCATTTCTCTCACTTGGGCTCAGACTGGAGACAAGCTTTGCCTTTCAGGCTTACAGAATATTATTACGGAACAATTTCTTCAGCAGTAAGAGAGTGGTCACTAAGGAATAAGCATCTAGCTGTTTTCATGAAAATCAAACTGAAATGAAATAAGAACATAGTGAACCTCTTCAAATAAAGAAGGAAAGCACAGTCCTTGTGGGGAGAAATAATGTCACTATTTAACATCATATATTATTGCTAAATAAATATTATAATAGACATTAACATTAAATATATTTATAATAGTGTATCAGATCTTCTGGGAGTCCCATGTATTTTGCAGACTATTTCTCAATCACAACTGCAATGCAGTGGGTGGAACATCACAGCTTTCTGCATCTGAAAAAAAAGTATACAGAATCTTTCAGCGAAATGCTGTGTGCAAGAAGGACAAAAAACCAAGCTAGCAGTCAAATTGGAAGCTAGTAAGGAAATATGGAATGGGAGGAAAGAAAATATGCTTTTTGATTTCTAAATAGTAAGATGTAGTTTCATTTCTCCTCTACAAGCTAACAGCATGTCAGCATGACATGCAAGTTTCCTGTCAGCATACTAGCCAGGGCATCTTCAAGTAGCTGCATACTGGAGGGAGAAGAAAAGGGAAACAAGAAGAGATTGGAGGTGGGGAAATTTGGCATATTGCTTATCCATAAAAAAGTTTGGGAGAACAGTATATGTTGGAAAGTACCTCCTCTCCTTCCAGGATAGCATTGGAAGTGGGATAAACACCAGGTGCAACACAGAGGGAAACTAATGACTGGAGGGAAAGGTGTCACTCGACACTTGGAGGGGGTAACTGATCTAGAAGAAAAGATCTTGTTCCTCAGGTAGGGAAGTTTATCACAAGAAAGAGTGTGACTCCAGACCTGAAATAGGAAACATCCCCTAATACAGAAATGGATATTTGTGTCCAGTCTGGTTTGAATGATGAGAATGCTGTCAGCATGATGAACAATCAATTTTGGAGGGACACATAATTATCCGAATGTTGTGACTGGTTTGTAACTTTGTCCCATCATTTGTGGCAGTCAATGGCAGGCCACAGTGCTAAGCCATTGGAGATGCTGAAAACCCAAGGAGCAGAATGATGCCATGCTGAAGAGCAGAGATCCATACAATCCCAAACCTGAGGCAACCTTTTTCACTCACACTCCCAAGGCTATGTGCAAGACTAAGGGGGTAGCCATCAGGATTGCACTGAGAATAGATGGCTATGGCATATATGCCAGATGTAGCATGTTAGCCTGGGCTGAACAGATCACTACTGGCCATCATTTAACCTCTTTCCATAATAAAATAGATGATATAGCTTTCATAGGATCAAAATTCTGTATCATTCCTCTTACCTGCCATTCTAAGTTAATTCAGCAATGGTTCAAAGGAGAGAGGAACTATGAACTGCCAAGTACTGTAATCTCAGTATAGCCCATGTAATTTACAGCCATTTTTAATTTCTTTTTCTTTGCAGGGGATTTTTATCATTTTTCTATTTCTTTTAAATGGTTTCATAGCATTTACTACCACCGAAATAGTACTAGAAGCAATAATATTTGAGTTATATGAGTTCCCAGAAATTCCAGTGGGGGTTGAGATATGTGTAAATACAAAAAAAAAAAAAACCATGATTTTTGCCCCGAGGAATTTATATACTGAATCTTGATACAGTTAAATTGTATTTTCTCCATTCTCCTAAAAAAAATGCTTAATAATGAGTAAAGGAGTTACCCTGTAAATATAACAGGATTCCAATAGTGCACGAATCTCTTTTTCAGCTCTCTTTCTCCCGTTCATTTATTGTCTGCAGTTGAATTACATTGCTTTTCCACTTCACACCAAGAACGAGTAGGATTCTCTTGCCACATATAATCAGATCAGCACAGAAAAGCTCTTTCCTTTTTTCTTTTTTTTTTTTTTTTCCCTTGTGTGAAAACTCTTTTCCCTGAGTGGTGAATGAACAAAATTCTTACACTCAAACAGCACTTTTAATTTCTTTCTTATACACAAGATTCAGTGTTTTATCTTGATAACCTAACAAGGGAATTGTCACAGGAATACTTTGTTCTACTCCTTTGGCAACCTACTGTATTTGAATACTGCCTTAATTTCCTATGGAAGGGTGGCTAGGAGTGATGCACCCCCAAAACAGCAAAGCTGTAACAAAACTTTATTTCACACAGGTTTTTTTATGCAGGTTTTTATGTGGGAAGCCAGGCCATTGTGAATAAGCCTGTCAGGCTCTCACAGAGGATTAGCATGGCTGTCACAGTGTAGAAAAGATTGTTGAACTATGTCAACATGAACAGCACATCAGTCCTGCTGCCTCCTAAATTGCCACTTAATCAATATTCTCCCGGTCCTTTCTTATTTTTCTGATGGTCATTTAAGGCAGCACCGTCTGCTCAACTAAGATGTCTGCTGCTTCCCCTTGGTGCCTTTAACATGGTGCATCAGGATTATTTTTTCTGGATAATTGAGTTCTTATCTTACTGTATCTACTTGTGGTGAATGTGTGATTGGCAGAGTTTTTTCTGTGTCTCCCCTCAGTATTTGTGATTGAAGGAAGGAAAAGAAGGAGAGAGGATAAAGATGAAATTTCACAGACCTGTAAAGAGTACAGGAGAGTCTTGTCATTTCACTTTGTTTCTCTTGCTGATCCAAAGAAGAAGCACAGCTGAAGGATGCTGGTGGGCAAGTGTCCATCCAAGAGCATCTAAATGCAGGAATTTCTTGCAACAAAATATATCCTTTGAAATAGTGACTAAATATAAAAAAACCCTGAAGACAGTGTGGACATTAGTTAGCAAAGGGATGAAAAGATGGGACCATCTCTGAGGTGAGACTCAACACAGCAGCAGAGTAGAGTGGGTTTATAGGATGTCTATTTTGCAAATAAACTTTTTTAGTTAAACTTAAAAACAAGGAAGGAAGATGTATCGAAGACTAGTAACACCTCAGCAAACATTTGAATGTCGCTATTGGTAATGACATAACTGTTGGGCTGAAAAGGTTGGTCTCAGTGTCCTTGTTGAACATGATAAAGGGGTTTGGACAAACAGAGGCAAAACCTGAGAATGAACTAGAACAGAAGAACTTTGGGCTGGGTGAATATAACCTCTCTCATTGAGTAAATGCTCAGAGACATCTAACAAATAAACTTGAGCAGTTTTTTTTAGATGCAATAAAACCAGTATGCCATTAGTTTATTTGCTTCTTGTAAATACTTCAGTTTTAGTTTGAAAAATTAACCATATTCAAGCAATATGGAGCAATAAGACTGTCAAATTGCCATGTTCATCTCTTTCACACTTCCCAAAACCAGATGGAAAGAGCAGTACCCAGCAGGCACACTAGTTAAGTGTAGTGGACAGGTGCTGCTGTCTAACTTTCAGCTGTACAAGAACCCAATAATTGCAACACTGGGAGAGGCATAAGGCTAAAGGAAAGAGAGGTTCTTGTAGCAACACTAGCCAAAGGATGCAGGTAAAGCTGCATCTGTAGCAGATGAATTAAATTGAGTTCCATAACTGTAACATTTTAAAGATCATGCACTTAAAATTTATTTGAATGCCCATCCAAAAGTCAGCATGTTCTTGGTGGTAGCTTGCAGCAGGATATGTTTCTGAAAACACCCTGAATCCCTAGTGAGCTGAATTCAACTCTGAGTTCAATATAAATGGTCCTAAGATCATAAACAATACTAAAGACTGTTGAGTAAAATTAGGATTATCTGCGCTGCTTCAGATGGATTTTTTTTTTATTATTATTTTTGATTTTCCTGGTGTGTAGGTGGTAGGTAAACTTTTTGGCACAATTATTTAGTGATTTTCTCTAATCTTACAGGTGTACAGATTACATTTCCAAAACAAGTAAATTATTTCTACACATATGTGCTAATAGTGATTTTTTTGAGGTTTCTCTCTTTTTGCATAGACTGTAGGTGTAACTGTCTTTATTACAAATAATTTTGGGCGGCAAGAGTCTGAAGAAAGTATGACTGGACAACACTTTGTCTTGTTAAGCATGCACCAATTTGTTTGGTTGCTATGACAAATGCTCCAAAGCCACATGCAATGCTGAGCTCTCATAAGACAAATGATACAGGGTAAGGTAGAATAAAATGAAGTGTTCATTGGTCTTCAGTGTCTTTCCAAGGCAGCCCACCCTCACTCTTTGCCTGTTTTCTCCATCCTCTAAGGTTTCTTCATCTGACCACTGTGGAACAAAACTGGAAAAGATCTAGTGTGCAATACAAAATGAGCCAATATAAATTTAAGTTAATGCATAAAACCAGGCATACTATCCTTTCCCTCCCCCCCAACCTACTGCTTTTTCTTTCCAGCACTGCTGGAGGAAGAGTTTTCTTGGGGTTTTTTTTGTCTGAGACACTTCTTGGGCCAGTCCCATTTCAAAGTACTAAGTCTATTTTTTGTAACAGTCAAGCAAGTCAAACATTCATAGTCTCAGTAAATACAAGCTTATTATATTAATAGAAGCTGAAGAAAAGAATCCAGTAGTTTCACTCAGAAAGAAGATGTCTCATAATTTTAAATAAAAGTAAGTTGAGTGAAATCAGCTTTCCAGGATGCAAAGTTAAGTATGCAGAAGAAATCCTTCACAGTGAGCCCACATTCATAGCATTTGCATGTAAAAAGCATTGTGCTAAGGAAAACAAACCAAGAAAAACCAGGAAGTCATCAGGTCTATAGGGTTCAAATATTCCAGAACTTGTAGACTGAGTTGGCAGTTGCCGCTCATAACTTAATTCAGGAGTGGAATATCACATGGTGTTAACTGTCAGGATTGAAGTCCTTCAGTAGCAATGTGTGTGGGAAGCCCGCAGAGCCTGCCTGCAATGTGCCTAACAACCAAAGTTTTTGCATTACATTCACCCACAAATTGAAAATATATGCAATATTTATTCTAGTATAGTTTTTGGCATAGTTTACACCTCTAACACTTTGAACAATTTAAGCAAGCCTAGGGATCTTATCGAGGGCAATAAATCAGAACATTTTGTTTGTAGAAAAAGGATTTGCTGTACTCCGCTGTAAAAGCTAAGCCAAAGTTGAACTATGTCCTTTAAAAAACAAAATAAAGCATTTTTTATAAGATAAACTGCCTCCATCTAGAAACTAGTTAAATAATGACCTTATTGACAGCAGCTGAACAGACTTGCCATAGAAAAATGTGCAATTTTCAACATATTTGGATTAAGGTTTTTTTTCCCTGTTTTATTGCTTTATATAATTATATTCCTTTACTGTATACAGACCCTCACTGGCATTTGAAAAAAAAAATGCAAATACTGGAAAAAATTTATAATTATTTAAGCTTTTCAAAAGTTTACCTTTACAAAATCCTGAAGTACATATGCATTTTTCTGTCCTTTTAAAATAATATATGTATAGAAGTACAGACTATGTTTTAGACTGTGAAAACAAAAAAGGATATTTGCATGACTGAAATCTTCTTGCAGTTTGGGTGGATATGGCCACTTGAAACTATCGACAGCAAGCACTGCAAGCTACATTCATCCTCAGTGAGGCTTTTAAAACAAACAAGGAAATTAAGTTCAACCTACTTCTGAATATAATGTACTGATGCCCTTTGGCACTATCGCAGAAATACCTTTTTTCTCCTTGGACTTTTTGTCCAAACTGTTGTTTATCTTTCCTTACTGTCATTTACATTACCCCCATTCTTTGATGTGTTGTTTTTTATGAAACCCCTGTGAGATAATTACTTTCATAATCTCATTATAAGAGATTAGAAGCACTGTAGATCCAGGCTACTTACTGAGTTTTTACAATAAATTTTGCAGTAGATCAGCAAGTTCACTCAGCATCAACTAAATTCCAAATGGAGTACATTGCATCAGTGTCAAACATTGCATCATTTAGAGTAATTTATCCTGTATTTTTCAGGAATACACAAAATTTTCTTATTTGAAACTTTGTTTGGTAAAAGCTGCAATGATTTTGTATTAGGACAAAACAAAATTTAAACAAAAAAAAAGAAAAAAGCAAAACTTATTTAAAACTACAGCTCAAACATAAATCGCCACTTCTATAGTACAAATTTGTTATCCATGATATTAAAATTCAGAGCAAAAGCTGGGCAAAGTAGTCTTGAGTGGATCCCAATGCAGATCAAATTGTCAAGATTTTCTCCTGGCAAAGAGGCCTTCTCAACTGTAAGCAGACACACAAGGGAAGATGTAGTCTTTAATATTTTTATCCTGACACAAAGCTGTGTTAAGCTTATGTTCCATGAAAGGAAAAGTTAAGTAATATAAAACAAGCTTTGTGTTCCATTTAGGGACACAACATCCACTGAATTTCATTTAAATCTCTACTTCATGTTACTCTAGATATTAATATAAGTATTTCTATTTTCTGCATTTGCTTTCTTAAACATCTGGTGATAACCAGTGGCAGAAATTGATATATGGGGTGTGTGGGGAGGTGCTCTATGTAGAACCCAGCTACAGCTTTCATTTTCTGCAGTCGTTGCTTCCTCTTTTAAATTAATTTTAGTCACAAGAAGCAAATGGCAGTGTTTCTCTCTAATAATATAATAATATGGAAATCATAATAATTTCAAATTTTTTTAGATTTGTTACACTGTATTTGATTTATTTGGTTGAACAGCAACTTCACATAGAAAACCCAGAAGGATATCACACAGTACAAAACTGTGGTAGCTCCTTCTGAAGCTAGTTTATACTACTGCCATTCAGCCATAGAGAAACCTAGGCAGAATGAGAAAATAATACTGGGGAAATTACTAGCAGCACATTAATACCTGATCTTACTTTGCATGTTTCAAACAAGAGTACTACAGAGAAAAAATAACTCACATATGCCCTTTTGTTCTTTTTCTATGGTTTCTAACATTCGTAAAATATTTTTGTCTCTATGTTGTTACTATGATTATATGTGTTAATTAAAAGTATTTTTAAAGTGTGTAGTAATGAATGACAGACATTTGGAAACCGCTGGAGTTCTGAGATTTGGAATTTTTTGAATTATTTATTGTAAGTGGTTTAGTTAGGCAAGACAGCAGAAACTTAGAGAAGTACTCAAGCCAGCTTGATGTGATGTACCTTGAAGACCAGTGGCAGCTGTGGCACTGTAGTGCTCTGCATGGACTAATTAATCTTGTTCTTGGCTGCTTTATTCTTTGCTGTCTTCTGCTATGATCCAGATTTTTTTCAATGTTCCTGTTAGTCATAATTATTCACCAAATAATTTATGCAAATAAATTTCAGCTTTTAGATAGCTTTTTCTGTGCTCACTTACATGAAATATGGTATCACTCACTGAGTCACATTATTGTTTTTGTCCCCTGAGTCGATACATGACATTACTACAAGAAAGCCTTAATAAATAATGAATAACAAGACAAAATGCAACCAGTGCTCATTTATGTAAACTTTTGAATTAGTTTTGGGACTCACAACTCTTCTATGAATAAAATACCAAGCCTTTGAATAGCCCTACAGTATAAATAAATAAATACTGAATAGCAACAAAACATTCTGTTTCAGTGGAACCTTGTCATGTTGAATAGTAAAACCCCCACTGGTTTCACTGAGGTCAGGCTTTTAATGTTATTCATAGAATATCCACCAGGATTTTTTTGTACCATTCTGCCAATTTATTGACATCATGATTTACTGAATTTTTAATGTTTGATGGTATAACTGTCCTGGTTCTGACTGGGAGAGGGTTTATTTTTGCAGCAGGTGAGAGTGGGTATGGCTAGGACCTAGAGGTTATTCTATACCTCCTTATTGCTGGGGGTGAGGGAGAGGGACTCTCTTCCAGGGAGAAAGAGTTCGTTCCAGTCAAGAAAAAGTAGCAGAAAGAGCCTTCTGATACTGTCTTATTGGGGGGGAGGGGGTTTCTATGAGAATATTTTCTCTTCCTATAGCCTCTGTCATTAGCTTTGCTGCTGTTACTGTTGGTTTTCTTGTCTCATTGCTGTGTCCAGTAAACTGTTCTTATATCATCCCATAATCTTTACCTTTTGTGTCTCCAATTCTCCTCTCCAGTCACCCACAGGAGGGAGGAGAGAGCAAGCAGCAGCATGGGAGCACTAAACTGGAAAACACCAAAGTCAGGGCAAACACAATCACTTTAGCTGTAATATTCTTAATTGTAACAAAAATTAAGAACGTGCTAAGAGAGGTTATTTTTCAAAAAAATTTCTATTGTTAACAATATATAGGACTGGATCATCTAAAAGGCAATCTGGAGTTCCAGCTATGTAGACTTTTTTGCTTGCTTACTTGTCTTTTATTAACAACAATGACAAAATCTCAGCGGAAAGAAAGATCTAACCCAAGACTGTTTCAACACCTCAGCAGAACCCTATAGGGAATGCTCAGCTGGTTTGGTATATATTATTGCAGACACAGGATTAACAGAGCTAAGCAATAATCATCAAAGCTGGAAAAAACTCTCTTCTCTTTGCATTTGAGCTATAAAGTCATAAACCAAAGTGAGAATCCTTTTTTTTAGCAATGTAAGACAAATTACCAAAGCACTTAACTAAAATTTAAGCTAAATCAAAATCCCAGGGCGTCCTACCAGCATTGCAAGGTCAAGGATGAAAAAGTGTCTTCTCAACACTTAAAGCATTTTTCCAGCTTCCTCCAGATAATGCACTTAGTCAAATGGTTTAGTTTCAGGTAGTCCTGCATGGAGCAGGGAATTGGACTCAGTGATCCTTATGGGTTGCTACCAACTCACGACATTCTATGGTTCCGTGACTTCAGATGCCTAAAATGACATTTTATCTTGAGTCACTGTCAGATATACCCCTAATGTCTACTTTATATTACAGCTAGATTCTCACCCTAAGATTGCAATACATCAGCTTGACAATAGGTCAAGAAGACATAACTTCTGTAAGAAGCTTGGGGAAAAGAGAAGATAACTGAAAAAGTCCTTCGGCAATTTGTTTTCAGCATGACTTACTGATTACAGTAAAATAAGCAAGAAGTTGACTCATACTTAGTGTGATATAATAACAGATAAGGAAGGAAGTTACAAAAGCCAACAAATATTCTTTAAAAATGTTTGGAAAGTCTCTGATGTTACAAGTTAATTAGGCATTGCTTATTAATGTAATTAGTTAAGTGTTAAAATAATTATTTTAAATCACATGTTAGGAATAGAAAGTGAAGCAGACAAAATTTAACTTGCAAAGCTTTCTCAATGGATCAAAAACACTGCAGCATGACTTCCTCAGTGTCTAAAATTCAGTTTGAGAGAAATAGGCTGACAAGTACGTGAAATTAAAATCTTCTTAAGTCAGTTTGAGGCAGATCTATCAGATCAATCTAGACCAAAGCATGGGTAGCACTAGTCCTCTTCTCTCCAGCTCTGTAAGCATCACTACAGAGAGTCTGGCTCCTGCCATGGCTGTGGTGCAGAAACGACACTTGCAGCTTGAAAACTTTCCCTTCCTGGTTCAAGTCAAAAGTTCCTGGAGAGCCACTGTGACATTCAGAGTGAAGCATCTTGCCTGTGCACAAGTTTGGCTGCACAAACTGTGAGTCAGGCATAACAGGTTTTTAATGGTATAGCTTGCCTTTTGCCTCAGGTACCTGAAAAAACCTTGAAGATCACACTGTCCAGGTCAAACCTTCAAGTACGGAATGCCTTTTTCATCAGTCTGAACTGTTAGCAATAGTGATGATGATATAAACTTCTCATTGGGGAAAATGTCTGGCAAGAGATCATTTTAATGAGGCAGTTTGAAAAGAGTATTACTACTTTTGAAGGATATGATTTACTCTTCTTATTGGGTTACTTAGGAGAGGACAAAGAAAGTGACTGGAAGAGTTGTGATTAAATGTGATAAATGCTGCTTGCTCTAACTTGTGAACCCACATCATTTAAATTTCTGGTGTTTCATTAGTTAACTCCGTTTATTACATTTGCACTGCAGAATTTCTTAATACTTAATGTCTTTCAGTGCTTTGCCTAGCCTACTTTTCTAAATCATGCAATTATATAGGATGAACCAGATATAGAAAGTGGTCCAGAGTAAAATAAAAGAGGTTTATCATGATGTTCAGTAGACACCTGTCTTTTTTTAAATGTTAGCTTCATTCTCTCCTTTTATCTCTGAACAATTCCTCTTGTTGATGGACTCTATGTCTCTACTGCTTTTATTAAATAATATTTCCAAAGGGTTTGCACTCAGCCTTATTATCTGCCCTAAGTCCTAAATCTTCTTTGCTGTCTTTGTCTGTAGCTTCTAAGTTCTCATCATACCAGACTTCATAGTCTTTTCAACATCTAGAAAGCTTTTGATTTTATCAATATAAATCTCAGATAACTTCACTAACACTATGAGTTGTCTAAATTCTCATCAAAGACCAGGCTAACATGACGCACACAACTGTCAGGAGGACTGCTAGGACTGAAGAGGTGCATCAGGTACTGTGTATCTTTCCTTCTCATCCTGTTATGTGTGCCATTAAATTTCTGGGAAGGTATTGGCATTTGCATTCATCCTTTGTATGTAAAAGCTATGTGATTTCTTTCCAAAGGGTGAAGATGGGCTGTAGACACATGCACACATGTTTTCTTGTTTGGAAATTCACTGGCTGGATATGTAATTTGATTAGTGTTTTTGTATTACAGTAAACTTGGAAGGAGAGAAAAGTATTTGCTTGGTTTTAGAGCAAAAACACTCAGTGATTTTGTCCAGTTGTATCCTGTGTTAGCCTAAGTTTTCTTTTAGCTTTTTGTACTGAAACATATGCTTTTCTGTCTGTCTCACACCAGAGCCCAATGACATCAGTAGAATTGTTCTGAATTTACAGCAGTATAACTCAGAACAGAACTTGGATCTGTATCTAGCTCATTCAGTCTTTCATTGTAACAAACTTCCAAGCTCATAAATAATCACTGCTCTTCAAATTCTCACCACTGTGCTTATTGAAGCATCCAGAACTATACTTAAAACAAAATTATTAAGTAGAATAATTAATAACTACAGCTGAATTAATTAAACTGTGAGAGTTATTCTTAAAATGAATATACTTAAAACGAAACACTGTTTAAGTAGCCCGGTGTGTTAGATCTCTATACTTTACATATGTGGTTATTTTAAAAGAATTTTGAGTATTAATACTACAAAAGTTATTGCAAAATGAGATTCTCAGAAGTTCTATCTACTGGAGCACCAGATTCAGATACTTCATTTTATCTTTGACCCTGGTACCTAGCACATTAAGTCAAACTGGAGATTTTTAATAAGATCGGTTTCACTTCATCCGTTGATTCATCTAGATCACAGAATCACAGAATAAACCTGGTTGGAAAAGACCTTTGAGATCATAGAGTCCAACCTATGACCCAACACTACTCTGTCAACTAGATCATAGCGCTAAGTGCCACATCCAGTCTCTTCTTAAGTACTTCAGGGATGGTGACTCCACCACCTCTCTGGACATCCCATTCCAATGTCTAATCATGTAAATAGATTAATAGTGGGGCACATCTGAAGTCATACTGCCCTTGTTCATTTCAAAATAATTTCTAAGATATTGTTGATTATTATTCTCAAAAGTTATATTTCACATTTCTCTTTCTGCTATATGTGGCAAGTTGCTTTTTCTTCTTTAAATTTTACTATATTTTCTTCTTTGCATTTATGTTTTTCTAATTAGTCTTCCCCTACATATTGTTCATCTATCCTAGTAATTATCATAGCGGTTAAGTGTTCACTGTAAGAATTTTTTTGCCTTATCTTCTGTGTTACCAAATTACCTTTTGTCTTATTTTTACACTAATCTTCTTTTTATGTCCCTTATCCATTTCAAACATCCTTGAGTTTAAACAAATAGGAACATAGCAATTGCCCTACCGAGTCAGACTGATGATCCACCTATCCAAATATTCTAACTGCAGTAGGAGATGCAGCTCAGGGAGAACACCCAAGCCTGGTGGCTTTCAGTCATCCACTCCGCTTCTACTCCACCATTACCCCAGTTTTTGTATTAGAAATATCAGAGGGCAGAACTTTGTGTCTTCCTAATGCCGTTTACACATGTGTTTTCCATTAATTTGTCTAATCCTTTCTCATACCTGCTGAAAATCTCTACCACCTGATCTTGTAATAAGTCTTATTTATTACTTGATCTTGTAAGAAAAGCGTGCATCTGTGATTTACTGTTGGTCTCCATCTTGTCAATTTGATTAGAGTCCCTACTCCACTTTAAACAGGATCCCAAAAAGTAACAAGTAATATTTGGCCCTTGTACGTGAAATTTACCTTGACAACTGACACAAGCAGTGATATCAAAAATGTGAAGTATGATTTCACAAAAGCAGAAACATCATGAGTCTGAAGAGTGATTACATAAGTATGAGATTCTAAATAATACCAGCATGGCTAGCCGAAGTATATTATTAATAATAATTTTGCATTGTTTCAAGACCAGCTCTAGTGTGAAGCCCTCAATTCTTATTAGATTAATAACCAGTCATTTTAAAAATAGTTGGCATATGTGTATTTCTTTTCCAACCTTTAAAAACGGAATAGAAAAATCGACATTTTTCTGACATTTGACTTGCCTTCTGCAGTCCTTCCAGTACAGATTATATGCTCATTTAATCTGGTGCTCTGTCAAAACTAACCAGAATTTCATGGCAATACAATCCTGTCACCTCTTGATACTTCATCAATGTGACTTTATTTACAAAGTGCAGCATTTATACTTCATAAACCAGTTTTACAGGAATTCTGTGATTCCATATGCACTCCTAATAATTACTGTTACACTTTAGTATATGCTATAAACATACTGTCATATCAACCTCTTAGTAATTGTGTAGCCTGTTGCCATTCTTACTGCAAAATGACACTTGCAGCTTTTTTCCTTACTGGCTTTTAATAGGCTTGGAAAGGTATCCTTATAATTTTCAATTATAGCAAAGATAAAATCCTTGCTCCATATTCTTTGGCCACTGTTCTGAGGCCAGAATTGTAATCATTTAATAACTAGTCAAATACAAGGTGGAGCATTAAAGTCAAGCAAGTCATTATAGACATAAGGGAGTAGCCAAAATTCAAAAATAATACTGCAAAAAATTCTATAGAAGAATTTGTGTTTCTCAAGTCACAATAAACAACTGCTGTAATGAAAGTGAACTGCAGTATCTTCCTCCAATATTTGAGGTAATTTACTTTTATTATTTGTTTTATTAAGTCTCACTTCATAGCACATTATTCACACATATTCTGGCAGTCAGTCCTCAGAGTTAATAGGACATTCCAGGATCTGAGCCCATTCAAAAAGTGACAATATGGTAGATGTGGCTCAAGGGTCTCTCTAAGATGAACAGTTCACAGGAGCAGAGCATCAGACTAATCTCTTTTTTGTCCTTGAAATACCATTATCATTATTGATATCATGAGAGCAAGCCTGGAGAGAGACAATAAAGTTATCCAATACAAGCTTTTTTTTGTCTGGTTTTACATCAGAGATAGATAAATGAATGTTACACTGACAAAATATCACTTTCTGACTTCCAAGAACAGCAGCCTCTGCCTTTCCTTCCCTGAAGTGTTGACTAAATGTTCGGATTGTGTGGACCAATATCCAGTTCCTAGAATATCCAGAGCAACTTCTGTTTCCAGTTTTAGAATAAAAAGGTAGGGAAACAAGCAGTGGTTCATTTCTGTGCTATGGAAGCTACTATAGATGGCAAAAGAAGAAAAAGACCAGGAAGTGTTAAAGAAGATAGCATTATTTTCACCAGGGAGGAAGGGAGTCTGAACCTTTTACATCACAGCTCATTGCTGATGGATTGGAAGTGTCCAACTTTTTTATCCTTTGTTGTTGATGGCAATTTCCAGCTGTATCTGTTGGTGTCCCAAGGCTGATCACAAGCTGCAAGAGGACCTTGCAGACACCACCAAAGAGGCTCTAGAACTTGTCTTGGAATGCTCCAGAACCTCAACAGGGCAAAAAGAAAAATGCAACCAGTATTTAACGGATTGAAAATGCTAATTCATAATAGGCAATAATAGGTCTAGCAGACTAACATCAATCCTGGGAAAAACAGTAGAAAAATTAATAAAAAAAAATCAGTTAAAAGAGGCTTAAATAAATTATTCTCATGTTTAAAATTTATAAATTATATAAATGATACAAAAATGTATAAAAATAGAATGTGGACAAAAGGACTTGTCAAATTATGTCTATGAGTTTTTAAGTTTAACTCATAAAGTTAATGTTATTAACCCAGTATGCATAGGTTTCTGTGAAACATCCATATCTGATACAGAATAGCATTTTCTGCTACAAATTTAGGATGATAAAAATTAATGTTTTACATATTAAGTGCGTTAAAACTGACAGGTGTGTTAAAATGCAGTCAGAAAACTCATATTTTTATACATCAATTGAAAAAAAGATCTGATTCAAAAACTGTGCATGAATTCAAAGAGCAAAGGGACTTTGTGTCAAAGTCACCAAAAATATGTGGCCTGTAGTTTATGTTGTTGATTATATGTCTAAAACAGTACAACAGGCATCCTTCCAGTCAGATAGATGTCAGATGTGTCCAAAACATACATCTAAAATCATGCAGCTCACAAAAGACACTAGGAAATACAAAAGTAAAATCAGTTTCAAGATGTCTGTGTGCAAGTGCATCAATGCAGCTGTTTTGGTATTCCACCATGAGATTGAGTCAACTGTGCCTTAAATAGGATAATTTCCAAAAACATTCATGCATTACACAGCACAGAATGCAGCAAATACTATTACTTAGTCAGTGATGGGGGTGAAGCCTAAGGTAAATCATGTCAGCTCTAAGCCAGACTTTGCGTGGTGTCTGGCTTTGCAGTAAGTCTGTGTTTGTGAAGCAATAAGATTTTTCTGGTATTACAGCTTGGCAATTGCAGTAACTTTATGTATCACATTATGTATTTCCTTTTTTTTTTTTTACACGTGCTGTTTATTTCAGTGGTCTGAACTTCCCTTTCTCATTCCTTACCATTGAGCCAAGCCAGATCCTTGCTTTAACTCACTCTTAGACAAAAGTCAAACACTTAGCACATTTTGAAAGTTCTGTCTTATCTCTTTAGAGGAGTTAAAAAAAAAAAAAAAATTCTTCTTTTATTGTGTGGTGTTAAATGTTTTTCTCAAGCGAGCAATTCTCAGAGGGTATTATATAAATCTTTGTATGGTACTCCCCATCTGTTCTTACATGTTTTCTGTAACAAAATAGTTAAGAGTGCTGATATTTTAAAATACTATTTACATGAGGTAATGGTCTTGCAATGAATGGCGCTGTTCACACTTCAAACTACGGTTTCTTTTTTAATCTCCCTGCATATTCAGAAATTAGTTATGTTGGATACACTCAGATCACACTGGAAGTATTTAACTGGAAAACCCAAGAGGTACAAAGTAAATCCTTGCCTCTCCTGTAGGAAGCGAAACAGAGCTCACACAGAGCTCTGATGCCCAGTCAAGTTACCTTTATCAAGATTTCATCTCGTGGATGGGCAATGGAGGAATGCTCAGATGTAATCAAAGGCATTTACTCAAGTTATTACCTTGTATTAGTATTGCTAGTTCTGCTCCTAAATAAGCAAGGGTAATTTTCAGTTCAGAAATCAATTTATTTCCCCTTCAGATACTATTGATAATATTTATAGCATAGTAGCCAGACTGAACAGAAAGATAAACCCATTACCGGAGTACAGTTGCTGTTTATGTTGGAAAACTTTACTTAGTGAAACTGAGCCATAAAACGTTATGAAGACCTTCATATTGAAGATGTGATGCTTGAAATTAATGAAGAGTTATTCTGAAACATTTGTGAGAATGCATTTGAAGCTAAGGATGCAAAGGAAAGGAAAAATGCTTCTAAAATACGGTGGTACTCTACTGTTACGGAGAGTTTGTTGTCTGAAGCATGGATGAATAGGCAATCAGCTTGGATGAAATAATTAGCAGTGTAAAACTTTTTCAAATATAAACATATAGCCCATAAATTTTGTTTAAACGTCATTCTGCGGCTGAAGTGACATACGCTGCTTGGGACATCATATTAGAGCTAGTAGAATATCTTTCAAAACAGCAATTAACAAAATATGTATCGCCAAAATATTGTATCCTTTATTTGTTTACAGCAATTTGTTTACAGTACTAAATAATGGAGAAATATATTTTGACTGTAAAATGGTACCAGAGGAATAAGGTGGGCTTTTTCATTGATAAGGGGTTATCAAGCACTTGATGATCAAAAGTTTCTGGAACTTACACAGTTATTAAAAGAAACAATAATGATAGAATTTGGTTTTCCCCTGAGAAATAACAATGTCTAGCATTGTGATATAATGGGAGTACAGAAAAAGGATTTAGGGGGAGAAGCAGTAGTACAGTCAGAAGCAGTCAGAAAGTAGCCTTTTATTTCTCCTATGAGATTGCATGTCTGGAGTGTTGACATCTGAATAGAAATATTCAAAATAAGGAATTAAGCAAGATAAGTAGTGACTTCATGTTGCACAAATTGTCTTATGCCACACAAAAGCATAATATAAAAATCAGCCTGAAAAATTTTTCTTTTTTTTTAAACTGTGGCAGATCAGCAGATAAATATAATTTAAAGCTGCATTAAGCCATATAAAGTAGTCCAACAATTCCTTGTGTATCCACTTTTAAAAATAATTTTATTTTCTGACTAGTCTCCAAGATAACAGATTATTCTCAGTCTCTGTCCTAAATAATCTATTTATGTTCCATTTAGTTAATTAACATACAAATCACCTAGGTTAAAGTCAGAACTGAGAGCACTTGTCCACTTATATTGTGATTTCCCAGATATTTGACAAAACACTAAACTGCACAAGGTTAAGCAAAAAAACCAGTTTTAAGATTATATATTTTGTTTCATTTAGTATGAAAATAGCAGATACAAGGAAAAAATTTTGATGGGAAACAGCTGTTCTATATTGGACCAAAGGGCCATCCATCTAAATTAGCATTTTGAAATTAGGCGACACAAAAGTTCTCTATCACTTGAGCAGTAGTATACATCTTGCCCAGTCACAATCTTCTTGATAGCAGGAGGTTAGATGTCACGGTGGGTTTCAGCTGTTTCTTCCTTTAAAACTCTCAAGCAGTACCAGCTGGGACTTCTGATTTGACAAAATAAACGTTAATAGTTTGTTCCGTAATCTCCTTTAATGAGTTTTTGTGTTGTATCAGATAATCTGATGTGCCTGCCGTATAAGAGCCATGTATCATGGGAGCTCACCCAAGCTCCTCTATAATGAACTCAGAAGCAAAAATCTGCTCAAGTTTTTTGTTTGATGGATTTTGTTTTGTTTGGGGTTTTTTATTTGTTTTCTCTTTTGGGGGGAGGTGGGGTGGAGTTTATTTCTTCCCCTATGGTTTTGTTTTCTATGAGCACTTTAGGAAACTTTACAAAAAATAACCTTTATTAACTGGATGTCTTTTACAAGTTGATTTTCAAACTGCTTTTTCACTTGATCATCTCACAGCTGAATTTGGTATAGTTGCTCCCAAAAAACTATAAGGTCTGGCCAAATATATTCAATAAGTAGCATCATTATATAAAACTGCTTAGATATTGTTAAAGCTATTGTTTAAATATTGTACATTTATAAATGCTGGCAGTTCCATGCATTGTCAACAAGTGGAAATTTTCCCAGGAAATATATTCCCACGAAACATATTTCCCAGGAAATAAATATGCCCATTTATGAAACACTGGAAAAGATTAATTCTGGCAGTTCAAAGAACAGTTATATAGCTCTTGATGTTTCAGTCTCTTCAAAAAATAATACCTGGCTGAAAATAAGCTAGAACACTTAAATATTGATGGACTTTCTGACTGACCAAGGTTATTTTTCTGTGCAGACAGAATATTATTCAGAAATAGTCTCCTACTAAGTGACCAGCCAGGATGCATCTTGTCTGACCTTGTGTCACAGCATGGTTGGGGGCCAGTATAGGGCTACTAACAATTCTCATAATCAAAAAAAAAAAAAAAAACAACAGGAAGCTAAGGCTTCTCTTTGTTTTTGTTCTTCTTTGTTTTTGTTTTGTAATTGGGGTTTTTGATTTTTAAGAACAAAGCCTAGCTAGTTCCTCTTCCCTGGAACTTCTCCATTGTTACTTTTTCAAAGAATAAGGATGGGTCATCCGTGTTTGAGACCACTGACATTGCCCAATGGGGTCCACTTTAATTGCTCATTTGTGTAAGAAAAAAATAAGTTTTTCTCTGCATAAACTTCTATTCATCTGGGGCATAGAAATGTCTATTACGAAGTACATCCAGACAGTGAGCCAGCACACCTGTAGGAATTTGAGTAATTTGGACTTCTGGGAGGAGAAGCATCACTGATGTTCTCACAGTTTTAAGTTCCACATAAAGAAGTATCGATTAATGCAAGGCTAGCAAATATTAACCTTGCAATAAGAAGGAGAGGTTAATGCTATATTCACTTCAAAACAGGCACAAACCCAGTTTCTTTCTCTTTGGTCTTGTCCATACATATTATATATCCAGAGCCTCCTTTTTTATTTTCAGAAAAACATGCTACTATAGATGTTAAATTTTAAACCATAAAGAAGGAAATAAATGTTTTCTTCCTGAAATTACAGTGTGGTGCTGGCACAGAGTCCTATACAGGCTAATATAGGATCACATGTTTCCGTGAAGCAAGTGTACTACCGTGTTCAGGTATTTAACATGGCAAAGAGGGTGGAAGAGTGCTGTTATCAGCAGATGCTGTGACAGCTGCCTTCTGCAGGGAATTGAATTGGTTGGCCTTGCTTAAAATACAAGCATTCTACTACCCTGGGGCCTCAGTCACAAACCAGTGTCTTTATATGTTGAATGTAAAGATGGTTTCTCAGTCCCAGAGCTATGTTTTAGCACTGTGCTCATGATCCACTAAAAACTGCTGCACATCAGGACAATAGAAGTTTAAGCAGTGCTTGCCCACTGTTTTTCTCTGACCTGTAATATTTCTTGGAGAATACCTTTCTTACAACTGTTTGAAGACTCCAGATGATAGAGAACATTATATGTACACAGTTAACTATCTATTATATATCTAGATGGGAGAATGATTACAGATAACCACTAAATTAAACTTTCTCTCCAAGTTGCATTGTAATCTAGGTAGTTCATATAGGAAAGACAGGGCTTTTTGAGCCATAAGCTTGAGACCTGAAATAATTCCTGTAGAATTAGTCTGAAATCTTTTCTATTTGTGAGCCTTTCATTTCAGTACAAGCCTGAAAGCCTTTGGGTAATACACAATAAAAAGACAATCATAGAATGGTTTGGGCTGGAAGGGACCCTAAAGACTACCTAGTTGCCACCTCTCTGCCATGGGCAGTGACACCTTCTGCTAGACAAGTTTGCTCAAAGCCCCTTGAACACTTGTGCCTATTCAGTTTCATCAGGTGATCTTGAACCTGCTCTTTGGTCCAGTCCAAGAGATTAAATGAGATATCAGAATATCTGAGCAATTCAGATTGCTTTGAATAATGCATGCTACTTCAGTTACTACAAGTAATTTGAATTTCTATTCATCTGCTAGTACTATTCATGAAATGGTTGAAAGTTGGTGAATTTTTGTTTACTTCATTTGAACTAGTTTTTCCTCAGTCTCCCCGCAGATTCCAATTCAACAAAGCATTTATACTGTATTTAGGAGCAGACCTTGTACTCAGATATTTTGGGTAGGTTGCTCATTTTCACATGTGTTTTGGCTTTGTAGCAGTATTTCAAAGACAGATGGATTTCTGATTTCAGTAATTCTTTGTCTGTGAAATGTATCACTTTGTGCCTGTGTGTGGCTAACACTATAATTTCCCGAACAGAACACACATATGTCTCACCTTGTCCACTGTTTCAGATAAATCACTGTAGTACTGTGCCTTTTTCTAAATCTGTAAACCAAAAATCCAACAAAAGAAATAGCATTTAGATATAAGCATCTCTGAATGGCTTGGAATAAAAGTAGTATATAGAACCTAGATACAACGGGTGTTAGGGAAGAGAGCATAGACATATTTAAAAACAGGGATTTAAAACAGGACTAGGGTAGTCAAAACACTGCAGAGCATCTCAAGTTTAAGAATTATCTATGAACATCCATGAGTCCCTAGTTGAATTGGCTTTCATTCTATAAAAATGTCAAAACTGGCCCTTTTAACATTAAGAATCCATCCTTTTTTAGCTATCTCTCTAATGTTGTACTTGGTTTTCACTAGGAGCTTTGCTGAGATAATCAAAATGGATTAACTAGTTCTCATTGCAAAGATCTGCTCAGTTCAACATCTGATAAATCTAGTTTCTATATAAGAGCATGTCTCATCTTTGGGAGCTATAACCTGATGAATTACAGGCTTGCTGGATGGCTGAAGCTGTGAGATAAAGAAAGGGAAAATTTCCCTCATGATTTTCCTTACAGACAGGATAAAATCACAGGATTTGCAGCTGTACTCTACAAGCTATGTTCTGCGTTGCTAATTACAAGGCAGGATTCCTTTGTTGCTGTGGGGATATTCACAAATGCAACTCTAAATGAAAAACACTTGTATAAAAAATTCTAGTGGAGATTCAGGGGTGATTGCTCTATGTTGGGGCAGCCAGTGCATTAGATATAAATGGAAAGATTTATTCACTTTGCCTTGAAGGAAGTGTCTGGGATTCTTTTTTTTTTTTTTCAGAGGTTTTACTGATTGTTTGTCTCAGTTACATATTTTTACTATTGGCTAGCACTTATGCAATGCCAGTCTGCCTGCCTAATGAGTGATATATATGGTATTGTCTTCAGAGAGAATACGTAAAAAATATGTAAAGGCAGCAAGTTTTCAGCTGCCACATTTGAAAATAATGGGGTTTAAATTCTCAGCTATGGTCTTCCTGCTTCACTGAAAATGACTACTTGGGATGTTCACAGAAAGCAGGTTTCTTGCTCAGATAGTATCAATAACTACCATAATGGCTGACTCAGGTATAAGGGTTGTAAGGGGCATGGGAAGATGGCCCTGTGCTCTCTGGTTTGCTCACCTGTGCAGGGAAGGAATTTGTTTTGCATGTGCAATTACTCAGTCTACTCAGACATCTTATCGGGAAGGGATAAAAAAAAGCTGTGTTTTTTTTAATATCTTTGTTCATTGATCTACTTAAAACTTTCAGTTGCATTCCTGATGTGTGATATGTACCTCTGTAACTGATTCAGGAACAAATAACAGAGAAATAGAACTGTTTCTAGTTAAATTGAAAATATCTAGTAACATAAAGTAAAAATACAGTGTAGTCTACAGTAAAAAAATTGAGTTTAAAGTATATATTGATTTACAAGTCCATCTCAGGAATTTAAATCATTTCTTGGACAAAATCAGCTGATCTAAGCAGATATTTGGGGTGGGGGAAGCACCAAAACAAAAACAAAACCAGCAAGAAGGAGGATTGGTTGTCCCTAGTCTAGAGTCTGACAAGTGTAAAGCACAGTACCCATGAAGTTGAGTGCATTGCAGTTGAAAATTAGGCTACTGTAGGGCAAACCAACTACTAGCTTAGTACTGACAAACTTCTGCTAAGCATTAGTGAAACACTTGATGTAAACCTGGAAACTCTTTCGAGACATAACAGTACAGAAGGCATAATATGAGCACTTGATATGAGTTTGCTCACACATAAAAAAGGGAGTAAGAAAGGACACCATTCCACTATCTGTGTTCCTTTCCTTACAAAACATGTTTGGCATCTGCATCTTGCAGTTTCCCCTGGCAACTCTCTACCATCACAGAATAGAATGTCCCAAGGCTGCACTCCATTACACTGCACCATCTTTTCCTTTTTTTCTTGCTCCACGAGCTTTAATGAAGCCCATCAAATTTGCACAAGTGCCCTATTTACTGTACAGAGATTACGTCAAAAGGAATGATGTTGGCTTCCTATTAATGCCTGAAGATTGGCAAACGATCATGAAAGTCAATTGCTGTTCAGTTTGCTAAGTGATGGCATGTATTGCTGCCTTGCCTAATTACAGCAAATCAGATGTTTCCTGTGGTGGGAAACAATACTAACAAATTACTAACTCTGCGTGTTTTAAGGGGATTAATATATCTTGCAAACCAATTGAAGCAGAGCATTGGAACATGAATTTCTGTAGATGTTTTATCAATTTAGTGTGTATTTATGGATATGTAAACTAGAATTCAGGAGAAATACTAAACCTTTACGGTATACATGATTGATCAATTGCACAGTGGTAGCTTTTCTCAACTGATTCAGAGCTGAACTGTATTCAGAGTTGAATTTGTACACTGCTTTTTTTCATAAGCTTTTCCCCAAAAATCATCTGTTGAGTTACAAGAATAAAGGCATATGTGGTAAGCAGTTCGCTAAGCACTAGTATGCAGAATGGTAAAGATAATCTACAAATAAACTTCAGGGTGCACAGAGTTTAAAGAAATTGGTATTACCACAAGAAAAACAGCAGAAATTTACCTCTATCTGAGATTTAGTTCTCACATTGAAGACAGTGAGGATGCAGCTGGTTTTGTGTGCATGCATAGCCTTTCTATTTTTCAGTCAGTAGTTCCCCAGGATATGCTTTTACACTGAGGGATTATTAGGACATCATGAAAACTCCTACACCCAGTATTTGCCTAACTTCTGCATGTAATTTCAATGTCTCTAGCTTTATATCTAACAAAACTAGTTAATGTGACAGCCTTTGGCTCTTTGTAAAGGATGTCACTGATTTCCTTCACTTGTCACTTAACTAAGAGGGAGGTTGGATCAATCAATCAAATCTTTTCAGTGTAATATTAAAGAAAATAACTGTTGTTTAAGCCTTTACTTACAGTGAAAAATTCAGCCTTAAGAAATATCTCCTAACAAAATTTTAACTGGAAAACTAAATACTTTTTATTTTCCTGAGACTGAGAGGAATTGAGTAAGTGAAATAAAAATCATGTTTGTGATTTCATGCTTGAGAAATTGCCTGTTAAATCATGACATTGCCCACACACCTTTGATTTTGCTCTTGCAGCTCAGGAAGGAAACAGAATTCCACAAAGAAAACTTCAAGGAAGTTTCTTAAAGACATATACCAGCAGCAAATCATTGCTATATATTAATGCAGTGAATAATGTTTAAAACACATATCTACTCCTGTTGGAGGTTTCTAGGCCTCCACTGGCCTCTCTGGAAATTTGCAGTTGGATGTATTGAGCTGAGAGCCTCAGAGCATTCAAGCTGTTCTGCTGATCAGAAACTGCTGAGAAGATACAGGAGACCTTTAGGGTTTTTTGGAAGAAATGGAAAAGGATTCTCTCCTTGAGCTTAGGGAGAAGATCAAGTAAGGTTTTGTTGAAGCATGTCAAGGAAGATTCCTCTAACTGCTGAGCACCTTCATTTAGAGCCAGATTGATGCGAAGTCCGTGGAAGGACTGAGAGATATAATGTGTCTATCAGAGGAAATTGTAGTAACAAAATGAGATTTCTTCAGTTTATTTCATTCCTGTCAGTTTCCATTTTGTCATCTTGCCCACGATCAAGTCCTATGTGCTTGATCTCAAACATCTGCGGTTTACTCTAAAAGCAAACAACTATGATTCTATACAAATTTCATACATAAATAATTTCAGTGCTATTGAAATGGAAAAATTTGGAAACATCTTCCTGGCGGCTCTTGTTGAAGACAGTTTTGACGTAAATTACGCAGACTTGCTGTCTTTTCCCTCTGTCTCACATTTCCTTCCTTTAAACTCCCCTTTAACATTTTCTCCCATCTCTTTCCCTGTCCTGTATCCAGAGGAGCCAGTATCTCATATCCTGTTCTCTAAACATTGTTCATTTGCATGACCTTTACTACTCTTGATCACTGTAATGAGTGTCTTTAGTAATTATCATCATCCTGTTCTATTTTTCCACATCAATACCCACTTTGGTGAGTTTCAGATTTCTAAAAGAGGTGTTACATTAGCAAAAACTTAAATCCTTCTTCTCTTCTGCAGTAATGCTTGTAAAAATCTAATAAATCAGTAACTTTCTCCAGTGGTCCTGAATAAACCTACAGTCACCCTGATGGAAGTGACTCAGCTGAACTGAGGACATCAGCCAAAGTGAGAAGTGTGTCTCTCCATCAGTGTAGTTCAAAATTCCATTGAATCGATACGCAATGAATTTCTCTGTGCCTTGCACACTTTCATGAGCATCTCTGCTTTACTTAATAGGTATTTTCAGTAAAATGTTCAATAGCAAAAGAATAATAGTGTTGAATGTGTGTGCCTATTAGTCATGGACCAGAATTTTAGATTGCTTGGTACTGAGCAAACACAAGTAAAATATGTGACCCTCTTTTTGAGACAACAAAAAGATTCATGTTGTTGGTAGTGCTAATGGGGTCCACTTTTTGGTTTAACATTATTTATCAGTATTTTAGTACAGTAAAGATAAAAAAAATTATCTCAGTTACAGCCTTTTGCCATTACTAGTACACACTGAATGTAGTTACTGCTGGATCCAACCACTCCTTTCAGAAAGCAGTTGTCTACAACAAAATGAATGCATTGTCTGCAAGAATTTCAAATGAGCCACCAATTCCCCAGCTGAATCTTGCCTCTCTGGAACACAATGCTCCTGATGAGCTGGAGCTAGTGCCGTCATTCAGAAAAATAGTCAGTGACTCTGTAAGTAGCCATGCGGTACTATTCAAAGTTCTAAGTGGCTTTATGACTTACCACAGTAAGTCATAAAGTCCCACTTCAGGTGCTCCATGTAGATCTTGTCTACCTGGTTGCATTTCTGTGATGCTCATATTTAATCTGGCTCATTCAGCAGCAGCACAAAGCATGGGCAAAGCGATGGTGGGCAGCCTGAACCTGCCTGGACTGTCATGGGCTAGCACAGCATTGCCTTTACAAACTTGTAGGGAAATATATGCATTCCTCTTTCCTCTATATTGGTAGTTAGGGAGAACCCCTCTTCTCTCCTCTCTCCTCCTTTATCCATTTATGACAAAACTTTTTATCTTCCTACAGCAGCAATTATGTAAAGTTTCATTGTATGCAATGGAACTAAAAAGTTCAAGTACAATATATGAGCACAGGTTCTGATACAGGGATGCTGGTAAATCCTGGATGAATCCTTTTGCTCCTGTGAATCTTTAATGGGGCAGAGATGAATGACATGCAACAAATCTCAGAATTCAGCATTGCTTCTTGGACACATACTCACTATTCATAGTGCTGTATCCAAGTTCAGCCAGGCAAGTCTTTTGGCCCTTCATGATTGGGCAGATCTTTCTCGGGAGACTTTGAATGCTTCTGCACCCAGTCATGGTGGAAAATCTTTCATGTAACTTTACAGTCCCAAAAAATAATAAACACAAACTGACTGGTTTTGCTTCATGTTATGAGTAAAATATAAGTCCCTGAGCTAGAATTCCTAGTTTTTATACCAACCCAATCTTCATCTGACTTCACTAATGTCAGTGTTTCATACAGTACAATTTCTATTCCTTACTACTAGTTCAGATAATAATTGTGATTGCTTGTTACCTCTACCTATATTTATATGGTAATTACAATTGTACCTGAGCAAGACAGCAGTGAAAACAGAAGATGCAGACAAAGATGCTTTCTCATACAAAGTATAAGAGTATCTTGTGTTAAAGAATTGCTCTTTCAGTCAATGTCAAATATTTTTAAAGGGGGTTTGATTTTGACAGAGTCCTCTTTAAACCTGTACTGTGTAAGAAATTATCATACTATCCTCTGACCTTGAAATTCCAGGGATGGGATGGCGTATCTGACCGAAAGATAAACAAGGAGACTTTCATAAAACATTATTTCCACAGGATGACTAAAAGGAATAAGTACTTTTATCCACACCTAACATATTGACCTCTCTTTGGAATATGTAAAGATCACTTGAAGTTTATAATGGTAAATACTGACAGTCTGTAGAAGAGTAACAAATACATGGTTGCGTGTGTTTGTGCACCTGTGAGTATACAGAGCCACAATCCAAGGAGGGTTTTGTGTCTAGGCAGGGAAGTCTAAGTTTAAATGTCAGAAATAAAATCATTGTTCATGTTAAGAGATCAACCAGATTGATTAAACCAATGTGATTTTCACAGTCATGATCAGACAACTGGGTATCTCAGTGTGTGAGAGTGGTTTGTAATGCCACTGCTGTTTTAACAAGGCATTGGCTATCAAATCCCTCTTGATCCTCAATGTGTAGCTGAGTTAATCTCTGAGCATCACTGAGCACATCTTCTGTGTTTTAGTGCAGGCCACATGTTTGCTTTTGCCCTTAATCTGGGTCATTTACCTCATGGGTGAGACATTTTGCCCTTAGGATTAAAAGCTAAGCACACTGGAAAGATACAGGACATATAAAAATATATTTCTCTTCTCCACAATGCTTGTTGGTTTTCTCTCTTTTCTGCTCATTTTTGTTCTTTAGTAGTTTCCATTTATGTCAGGTTTGCCCTTATTACAGATTGGTTTGTTTCCTGGTACTGAATTGATCTTAGTCATCACAGAAAAATATCCCTTAGAAAAATATCTTAGATAGAGGGCAATTGCCCTTCAGTGCAAGTGGTTGGGATTCTTTAAGCATGACAGCTGCAATTCCTAGAATTTTGATTCTGTGTTTTCTCTTCATTACACAATAACCTGGAGTTTCAGATGTGAACCAAAATGTAGAAGTACATGATATGTAGTTATAACTGACAATTGCATTGAACAGAAATTCATTTTAATAGTTTTTATTTAGCTATTATTTTAATATGTATTTATTGACTTTTGGGAGATGGATTCAATCCCCTAGCTTGGCTTGACCTTGATTCTTAATAGTTGCTGCTAGATAATAGTTGAAAAAACATATTTCCATGTGTGTAGCACAACTTGTGAATCTGAAAATGACATTCAGACATAAGGATCAAGAAAGACAGAAATCAAAGACAACTACACTTTATGTACCTTGGCACTGCAAGGATCTGGGAATGGGATTGCATATTTTAAGAGTGCAAAGCAGGGACACCAAGCACCTGGTTTAAAACCTGGATCTAGAGAGTTTGCAGGGAAAGTCTTGCTCAAAAAACAAGTGTGTGTGCAGGAGGAGGGTGGGTCAGATGCAGTAACAGAGAACATTAATTGAGGCCCTATTTGATGCTACTAAAAAGTCCATCTAAATTGCTCTAAAGAAGAGCCCTAACCTCCAAAATCTAGTGGACTTTGGTAGCTATGTCCTATCTTAAATGTAGTTTTGCGGCTGGATGCCACAACAACTTTGTAATTATTGCTGTGCTAAAAAACTTCTCTGATGCTAGTTAACAGAAATATTCATATTGAAAGATCAGTGTTTTACTGTTTTATTTATTATTCTCCTCCATTTGGGACCACATTTTTGTCCTCAAAAGCTTATACTGAAATGCATAAGTCCCAAAGAAAGTATATTTTTACTTTTCCAGTTTCCTATAAGAATTATCCACTGATAATGCTTCTACATTTAAAAAAAAAAAATTGGAAAAGGTGGATCATAAGTTTTATAGCATTTTATAGAAAAGGAACCAATTCAAATCATCTTTACATGTGTTTGCAAGTCTGAAATACATGTATAAATAGGATATCATAAAACACAAATAAAATCTAAGCTTTAGGTAAGCTAATCTGTGCCTACTAAAGACAAATGACACAAGTATATCTGTATGCAATTTTGTATGCAGTCCCCCACAATTTTCAGTAACCTAGATTCTTATACACACTGAGTTTTTAATCAACATAATATATTGCTGGATGGAATGGATGAAGACATTGCTGGAAGAGATGCTTCTCCAGGAGATCACTGTCCTCACATCAGGAACAACTGACTTGTACATGAAGCAGCTCCAGAAGGCACATCCTTGCAATGGGGGGGCAATCTCCAAGTTATACATAGGCTGATGAACTTAAGGAATAATGACTTCCATCACCCAACTTCATCTATTGCCTACAAATTCAGTGGAAAGCTATGGTCTTGGTTAAAGTCTGTGAAGACATGGATTAGAAATGTTTGGAATTAGAGAACTGAAAAAGGAGGAAGGCAGCTGACAGAAAATCAATGGTTTGTCTTCTGTCAATATTGTTGCCCGGGCAAGTTGTCTCAAAACGTTACTGTAATTTACAAAATTACAGGTGCTTGGCACAACATCAAAGCAACCTGTATTTGTCCTAATTAATCTGCCTTCACAAGACGAGCTGAGCATTTAAATGTTTTGTGTCTTACTTAACTATTTTTGCCTTTTATCAAGATTCTGAATCTAGGTGAAGAAAATTTGAACATTAGCGTGGTTGAAGTATCTCTACACTGTTACACTGGCTATATTCTACATAGGCATATCATCATAAAGTATAGCAAGTGTAATCTATTGAAGTGAATGGTGAATTCCCATTGACTTCAATCAAACATTTTATTTATCCATTGTGTATCTTCAATACATTTCCACTGTTTTCCTGACTTACCTATCTTTACCTAGTGTTCAATCTTTAGCATTTGAAAGCGTTTGTAATAGTTCCAACCTCCTCTTTTAAAAAGTTTATAATTATGATTCCCTGAAAGGTTTAAACTGCATAGAAACCCACTGCAAATCATTACTGTTCTCTGACAGCAATCAATCTATTAGTGAATAAATATCATTGGTTGTACACTGCTACATATGCTTTAATTTTGGAGACTGTTTTTCACGTATGTGATGGTAATTAGAGATGCTTTTTCATGAAAGAGGGTAAGGAAATAAAGTTGTATGACCCTAATGATGTCCTTTACCTTCCGTGAGAGAAAGTTACGTTTTGGCTTGAGCTTCAGACAACATAGAACTGAGAAAATTTACATAAAATAGGTTTTAAAAAAAAGATGTAAAAAATTGAGACTCAAACCTTGCAGTTTAGAAGAGAGAAACTTTGAGGTCTTAGATCTGTTAAGAATTTATGATTCGTATGTTTGTGAGAGAATTTGACCCTTTTATTTGGCTTGGGAGTGTTTCTCTCAACTGACTATATTAGCTTTGTAGCTATATTGACTGATTTCAAGGAATGAAACAAAATTATGAAATTCTTAAAGACTTCAATGAATTAGGGTTACTCAATCTGTGCAGTTACAGTGCTGGGGACAGGCACCAGCCGGGTGCAGTGGGGCTTACATTGTACGCTTACACTGCTTTGACTCTTTCTGATAAGCACACGAATCAGAATAGTAATTTCTGTTCATTTCTCTAAATTAAAGACATGACTTATCATGAAATAAGTACAACTTTGTGGACTACACAGATTGTTTGTAGAGAGTTCATTTAATGCTTGTAGACAGAATGGGAATCCCAAAACATAGGAGTGGTACATGCCGTGGAACAAGTAGGTGAGGAGGGAGAACATAGATGGATGGCTGTACAACTAACAGGCTAAATCATCACTCATGTGCAAGTATTGTTGTTGAGCAAAAGCAAATGATTTTCACTAATATTCATTTGCACTTCTCAATATACTGTTCATTCTGAAGGCCTATACCTGCTGGATCACACTGCCACATTTGAATCCAACAGGATAATAAGGTAAATCAATATTAGCTTCACGTGAAAGCTAAAAATCCCTTTGATAGATTAAATAATACTCTTCTAAAATGTTGGTCTCAGTTTCATTTCAAGTAATGCCTATTTCACAGAAAATAAAATATAAGTAAGAAAAAATCTGGAAATTCTAAAAAACTTAGTAAAATGCCTGAGTAGAAAAATTGATTGAAAATTGGAAAAACAGTCTTCCTGCTTGTAAAATTTTATAGGAGTCAGAAAAAAATAGAAAAAGCAAAAGTGAAGGTCTTTGTAGTTCATGCACATTTAAATGAAAATCTAGGAATTTGGTACAATATTTCCCAGTATTTTTCGAGAAAACATTTCTCTATATGTTTACCTGTCTAAAACAGTGACATAGTACAAATTCTTGAATATTAAAATGAGGTTTTGAATCAGAAAATATGATATAATTATTTTTCCTATCTTTCCTTACTTATTGATCATAGAATATAAGATATTCAATTGAACAAATAATAATCTGGTTTTTATCCTTGCAATACTTTTTCCCTTCTACAGTTTCACTAGGTGACATACTAACCTTTCTAACACTGCTTTTAACCCTAAGGTGCAGAATTGTATCTGGTATGTTTTTCTGTTTTTTCAGCTTCCTCAGTGGCATATAAAAACATTTTTTTTTGTTTATCTCTCCTTTTTCAACCATTTTAAATACCAGAAACCTTATAAAAATAATCCACTGGCTGAAAAAGGGACGAAAAAGTGCTTGCAAAAATTAGATTGGATTAATTGGATTAATTTGGAGAAGTATCAGCAACAGTAGTATTAGAAATATAAAGTTTTGGATTTGTTGATCTTGCTGCTCTTTACAACTTAAAATTTTCTCCAAACATTTTTGGATTTTCATGGGAAGTTGTGCCTCCCACTTATGAGTGATTAGGTGAAGACAAAACCACAGCATTGGCCAAAGTAAAAGTTTGTTCTCTTTCATGTAAGGAAAAATACTTAAACTTTTCACCTTTTTGTTCTATGTTTTCCTGGGTTTGAAATCAAATGTCATACTATGAAGCAAAAGAAATGTTTTTGCATATGGTCTGATCACTAAAACAAATATGAGTCATTCACAACAATGTTTTCTCACCCTTCTTTTTCAATGCCTGGGAACTGCATGTCAACTTCTTTGTCCCATGTAATGAATTCCTTTCTGCCTATATACAGCATTTTCTGTAGCTATATACTTCTGACAATATGGCTTTATGCAGACTTTGGTGGCTTTACTACTGCTCCATGCCAGGAAGTCGGACTCCGGGGCAGGCCATGCTGTTGTCCTTTTCACTAGTAATCCAACTGACACCCTTAGAAATTCATTTAAATGCTGCAAAGCAGAAACCCAACTATGACTGAACTCCAAATTAGTTCATAATATTCATTTATGCAGTTACTGTTTTGTTAATTCAGGCGTCACATCTGCTGAAAATGAAAGTCCACACAATATTCTAGCTCACTTCCCCAAGTTAATGGGCACTTGAAACTCTCTTCCTGATGCTTTTATCATCCTATATAATGGTTGTTGATGTGAACTACCTAATCCATAGATGAGAAGTTATTATTATTCTCTTTTGATTTAAAAAAAAAAAATCTGTTTCATTAGGGATATTTCCCATCACTAAAATATATGAGTAGGTATATAGAACTAAGTGGAAATGTTTTCTAAAAATCTAGTCATATTAGTCATAATTCCAGGTGTTCTAAGGTTAAACTAAACCAAGGCAAAGTTCTTGAACTTTTCACCTTTTCTATAGCTTTTAACATACTGGATAATATAAATTGTACAGAGCAGTAACGTGATATGTTAATTATTTATAAACCACAGAAGCACATTCTATCTACAGACTTTCTCCCTAGCCTTGATAGAAAAATTATTGCCAGTAATACCTAATTCCAGTTCATACCTAATTCATCTATTGTTATTTAGGTACTTTCATGCCACCAGGTCTCCTACCGTGGAAATTTCCTTCTTTCTTCAGTACTCTACCTGCCTAAATCCCAAGGTACCTGTGCATGTGCACCTAAAGCTCTGTATGTTCCTAGATTTTCTTTTCTGCCCTGTGAAATAGGAAGCCATTCACAAATCCACAGTGCTAACTATCTTCCCAAATGCCCTTGTCTTCTCCATTGCCAAGGAAGTGTCTAAAGTCAGTACAAATGGTCTGGTCCCCCAATATAATAGCTGGGCTCAGATCACAACTGTTGTCTACTACCAAACTGACTGTCCAAACTGAGATTCCTGGACTCTATTTGAGATGGAAAAAAATGTTATGAGAAAGGGATCTTTCTCCTGTACATATATCCTTAGCTTTGTGCTGTCCAAGCAGAAAGAGAAAGTTAAAAGAAACAGAATAACCTAATGAAAGACTCTTCTTTTAAACTCAGAAATTCAGATTAGAGCAGATGCATAATCGGAAGAAGATTGTGGACTCTGATAGGGTATAGGGGATAGTTAGAGGGAAGTTACTTGCCAGAAACACCTGCATTTCTACATCATATTGGAAAATATGTCTGACAATAGGTAGGTAACATCAAGGCTGGAAAACCAGAGAGAATAATGCACAGATAAGTTTGAGAGAGCTGAAGAGCAATCCCTTGTGGTAGACACCTTTCCTGGGAGCAGTGTAATCTTGTTATGACAGCATTTTGAAGCCCAGAAGTCAAAACCGTGCACCAACACACCAGCTTACAGGTCAGATAGATGAGGTCTACATGTCAGCAATCTGTGCCCTCCTTTGGGGACCACCTCGCTCTGAAAAACGTCATGCACTTACCAACCTCCACGCTCATCTGAGTCATATGGCCCTAGGTAATTTCAGACATCCTGAACCTCATCTGATCACCAGCTGACAGCAGTTTCTGTCAGTTCAGACAGGCTGTCTTTAAAAACACTGAAAATATCACACAGATCCCAGGTGAAGAAGAGAACTGTAGGGAATCTGTTCCACAGACTGGGCAACAAGAATGCTTCCAGCATTTATTGCATCCATAACAAGACTAATCTGAAGGCATCAATTTGTAAATAAACAGGCATAGGACATCGACATCTAGTCATTATTGACCAATTTCATGTAATTCAGCCTGGAGATATTTGCCTTTAGAAGTTTCCTAGCTGCAGTTACAGTGTAACATACGAACTCACCTGCAAGAGCAGGAGTATATCTATTGTCCTGGGGTGGGATAAGCATAAACTTCCTTGGCGTTATACTTCTCTGACTGTAATTGTCCACCCTCTCCTTTCCTTCTTTTCATGAATGCAGGAGACCGTGACTCTGCACTGGTTGTTCACCTTTACTGTCCTCTGACAAAGAAAGTTGCAACAGACTTTGCAAAGGGCGACTTTCATCACAGAATCTCCAGCATCCTCAGATTTATATGCTTACACCCTGAGGAAATGTAGCAACAATTTGGGGAATCACTGTAACATCTACAACCTTGCATTTCAGAGCAATTTTCAGGGGAACTGAGGAATGTGGAAAGGAAGAGTCAGGTGTGAACTCCTTCAGCAGTGGTACCTTGAAAAGGATGCCTCTTCTTTCACTTCTTATTCCTAGTTCCTTATTCAGACGTCATCAACAGCAGTATGAAGAGCAATGTGTGGTTCTGTACTCGAGCCCTTCCTAAAGATGGCCAGGGTAGAAATAAAGCAATGGGAAGAAAGTGGAAGCAGGCATCTTTTTGCCAGTCCATTCACAGTGCCTGCCATTCTGTCATGTGCAAACACAATTTTTACTGGCACTCAGATGATTTTTTTTTTTTAAGTTTAAGGGATTATGTCTGGGTATAAGGAATGTGGTTTGGGTGAGGCCGATTAAGTAACCTCTCTAATATCCAAATTCCTTCCCAAAGTACACAATGGAAGGGTTGCAGATTTGAGGAGGAATACCATTACATGGTAAGAGGGAACATAGGTGTGCCACCTATGCTGAGAAAGGAGAATCGCCAAAGACAAATATTAAAGTGTCTTCTCCAATGCTCAGCCATAAAGGAAGTCAAATAAAATACTTAATCAAACAGGTTTCCTCAAAAAGGCAGGCTCATAAATTTGAGGGATTCCCATATGTACTCTGAAGGCTTCTTCTGGAAAGAATGAGCCAAGGTGTCTAAGTCCAGTTCAGCTCTTTTTTCAAGAGCTGCATGGTTAAAATCTCACATTATAGCCATGATCTCTGCTTTGAACAATCCTATTAACTGCTAAAAAAAAGTTACCCACTTTGTCTGTCTAAAACTCCAGCAGAATCCAAACAATGCTTATATTCTTTTTTCCCTCTTGTTTCCTATTGTTGTTCCTGAACAAGCTGAGCTCTTTGATACTAGTATTGCAGTCACACATTCACATGACTGTACCCTACCAAGTTACTGTTATGTCATTTAAGTTGTAATTTTGATCTTGCATTGTGTTCCAGCTTCTTTTACTGTTTAGATGAATTTTACACCAGTATAGAGACATCTAGGTTGAACATCAGTTGGTTTGTTTTCTTTTTAAGTCCTCTGATGACACTTTTCAAAGAATCAGAGTTTTCATTTTTTCAGCTTTTTTGTTTAGGCCACTGTGAGTCACATTTATCTGGACATGCACATCACCAGCCTGACAGGATACTTTAGCATATATCCAGTCAGATTAGCACATCTATGCTGAAGTTATTTCTTTTTAAGATGGACCCCACTTATTCTCAGCAGTCCTTCCCATCCTGTCATGGAAGTATGTGGTTATGCAGAGGTAACCAAGTTCTTCCTTCTAACAATTTTCATAACTATGTATTCTCATTCCAATCTTTAGACGCATGTACTCATGAATGCTCTGAGATTCTTTGTCTAAGTAGAAAGCTGCAATCAGAAGTGCTTTTTGGTGTCTCTGTCTTTTCACCCCAGAAGGATCTACATCACAAAAACAGCAGTGACCTCTTAACTGTCACTGATTCCAGGAGGCTGAAGTAGCTTCTAAGTTATCCAGGAGAAAGACAAGACCTACCTAAGATACTGTGCAAAACTGTATTGTACCAGGACCCTAATTCAGGGTAATGTTATTAGTAAGACTGATGCTAAAACACAGAGAAAGGAAATAATTGGACTGGAATAGACATTTGAAAATCTCCTACTCTTACATCTATACTCCACAGTAGGACCACCGATATCAAAACTGCTCATGAATGATAGTTGACTAACCATACTTCTAAAAATAGCCAGTAACAAGACACTGCAGGTTATTACAGCCTAACTATTTCAGTACTTCACTCTCCTAATTTTAGTTCTCCCTAGGTCAAACAACTTTCCTCTGCTGCAGTTTACTTGTTCTAACTACAATCCATATGGAAAAAAAAATGCATTCTCTTCTTCTTTGCAAATTGTCTGTATCTATTCTAGTAAAATAAACAGAGCCATAACACACCCCCAAATAGTGGACCTTGATTATCTACAATGTCACATTCCTAGAATGTGCCTTCACAGAGCCTGGGCATTGTCATGATCACTTTCCATCCACAGTCTGAGACTTATTGCCAGCTTAGATGCAGCTATGCTGTCATGAAGGCTGTAAAAGAGTTTAAAAGCCAGTTAATGTCTCCACGCTAAAGAATAAACTCTAGTATTGTTTATTTTCTTTTAGAGAAATATGACCTTCATATAATTAAGAATACTTATTGACTCTCCTTTCTTTGGACTAAGCAATATCAATCTCAGTCTTTCTTCACAGACTCCAGATCATTCCCGCTGGAACCCATATAATTTTCAGCTGACATTCTCAAAACTGGATCCTGAAGTGCAATTCCCAAAGTGCATTACTCAACTGCCCCCTCACCAATGCTGAGTGAAGATGAACATGATGATTTTCTGTGCACTACGAATAACATTTCTATTTATGCATTTCAGATTGTTTCATGCAGTTCTTTAAGTGCAATCATTGAACTGAACGTGCTCTAATTGATTTCGTAAACCTCCAAGTTATTTAATACTTTTTAATATGTTATTCCAAGATTTACAGTCCCATAACCATTAGCATTTGTTTGTGAATCTGATTACATTAGCAGTGGTAGCACAGGCAGACTTTTCAATGAGCAAAAAATATTAAATAATTTGGCTTCTCTGGAGCTGCATGTAAGTAGCGTGAATGCAGTTAGCAGTCATGAAGAAGTTCTATGACTTCTACTAATTTTGTACCTGTTTTGAGGAGCATTGAGAAATTTCTTTCCCAGAAGCTTTCTGCCTATGAATTTTCAAAAGCACTTCTCTGTGTTTTAAAATGAAAACTTACACTATTAAGACTCTAGAATTGAATTGTGCCTCACAGGCCAATCTCTTTGAAAGGATTCCCTAGCAGAGAAAATCAATAAAAATGCAATGATAAAGTTACCATTGTCAACTGACCTCCTATCTTGTGCTATTGTGGCTTCTATTGCCCATGCTAATTAAGTTTGATATATGTTATTTGTTTTTTGAAGCTTCATCTGCATGGTTTCTCTGCTGGCAGTGGTGTGGTGATGATGAAATCCAGGCTTTACCATTGCTTCTTGCCTTTTCATGTGGACTTTGGTATGAAATAAAACACTGTGTGGTTGTCCACAGCAGAGCTCATAGGTGAGCACAGCTGGGCTGAGATCTGCTGGTGGAATGTATGGTTGTTTGCCCAGTTCAGCAGACCTTAAGGGTGACTCTGATGCGGTAATGAAAGGAGTTTGCTAATCTGCAGCGTAGCTCCTGCTGACTGATAAAGGGATGTGTACAGTAGTCTCAGTCTTATCTCTTTTGCCAGGTTTACACTGGTGTGACACTGCTGAATTTAGACAAGCAGTTCCTGATTTACTGTAGGGCAAGGGCAGAATCAGGTCTGATTTTGCAGCACAACCCACAGAGATAACCTAGCTCTCACTGGAAAACGTCTTGGGTATACTTAGGAATACTTCAATATATGTAAGTATATTTATAGCCTTTCCCCATTTTATGAGGGTATTTTGGATCTTTCTGGTACCTCTCAATATAAAATCTTTCCAAGCTAAATCCAGGACAGACAAATCATGACTCCGGTTCCTTTCGCATAAGGTAGCCTGCCTAAATCACCGCCACATTCCTCCCGTAGAAGTCGTTTAAAATTAATAGCACATGCAGAGGAAAAACTAAACCCTTTGACGTCACTCCCGAAATGAGGAAACATAAACAGAAAAGGCTTCTCCCCACCGCGCCGGCAGCACGGCTGTGGATTGGTCTGCGCTCCAGCGCCTGTGGCACTGACAGCACCTCCCAGCCCTGCTCGGCCTGCGCTGGCTGACACAGGCAGCCAGACTGCAGCAGCCTCAGCGCTACCCCAGCCTCACCCTGGCACAAAAGTGCACTCTCTTCCCGAGCCCTTTTGCTTCTTAAGGTGGTTTCACTGGCTGGGTTGGGGGACTTGGGGAGGTTTTATTTCCTTTTTTTTTTCTCTTTTTTTTTTTTTTTTTAATTTCTTTTTATTATTATTATTATTACTATTATTGTTTCCTGTTGTTACTTATTTCTATTCCTAATCCTGGATGCAGTTACTGGATTCTGCAGTACAAGTCTTCATGAACAAGCTGCACCGCTTAGAGATTTCACGGCATTCAAAGGTCACAGAACTGCCACTATGGTTAAATGTCTTGTTTAATGGTTGAGGTATGTACGGCAAATCTAAAAGAAGCAGCATGATTATTTGTTGAAGGGGAACTAAAATTGAGAGGGGGAGAGGGAGGCAATACTATTATTTAGTGGAAAAGATTTTTGCTGGTGATTGTTACTACAGCAACCAGTTTTTGAATTTCCTCCCTTTTTCTCTTTATTGAAACTAGATGAAAATTTTAACTTATGTTGATTTAACCATTTGATGGCTACAGAAGATTTTAGAAAGAATCTGTTATTATAGTCCTTTCTGACCCCACTGAGGAAAGTGTGAATGATTTTTTTTATATGTTTTCCTATTGCTCTGTGGCAAGAGAGGTTTGGGACTTGGCTGGTTTAGATAAAGGGAGAAGAAAGCAGAAACTTGTTCCTATCCTGAGGGGGCTGTGAGTTTGTCTGAGAGAGCACAGAGAGGAAGAGTTGGAAATAAACAGGTCAAGCAGAAAAGAATATCGGCCTCATTTTTAGGAGTACATGTACAGCATATATTTTTTTTTTTTTTTACTACATGCTTTATTTGGTTTGGGTTCAGAAGTTCAAAATTAAGGAACAGCCTGAACTTTGACTTAGAAACATATCATCAGTGGGAGCGGAGAGAACTGATCATCTTATTTCGATGCTGGTTTTCATACAGCTTTAGCTACTTAGACAGCGAAAAGTGGAAATGTGCTTGGAAGTTGAAGTAATGTAGCCTGACATCTGTTTGATGGCATATAGGTTCAGTTCATATTTGAGCTAGCGATCTGTCTTGAATGAGTATTGCAGCAGTACAGTGGGCAGTGTGTGCTGCAGTAAATGAAAGCAACTGCTATCATAAAACTAACGTTGTTTTCAAGAATGTGATTCTAAAATATAAGAGGAAGAACCACTTGTCAGAGCTTGTGTATATGTGTGCATGTATGACTTAAAAATAATTTCAAACAGCACAGGCAATTTCTTTTGTTAATTGGATTAATATACAGATATATTCAGTGACTAGCAATCTTCGTATTTTTCCAATTTGTGAAATGGGACTTTTTACAGCTCTGTTTGAGATGTTGCTGTAAGTATAAACCCTCTGCAATTTGAAAATATTTCAGTTTAATTTTAAAAATTATACCTGAAAAAACAATTCATTTAACAAGGAACAAACAGAACATGAGCACACTTAGCTCATGCAGTGCACCTCAAAGGGTTACAAAAATTAACTACACTAGGCTGAAGCATGCTAGCTTAAGGACTGCAAAAATATTAGCTCTGAAATGCAGAGGATGTGCTATGTGCTGTGAATGGACAATTGCTATTCTGCAGTGCCTAGTGGGAAAACAAGGACTTTGTGTATTGCAAATGCATAACTGCAGCTCCTCCATTTCCTTTGCTGTATCTTCACTGATGACTGCAGAAACAAAGAGGCTTGTCACAGATAAGATCTTTAGTGCCCCATCTCTTTGGAGATGCTTGAAGATATTTTTTTCTCATATCATGGAACAACCCAAAGTCAAGCTTAGTTAGTTGAACTGTTATTCTGTAATCTCTGTGTCATTCTCTCCTCCTCAGCCCTCCCCAAAGTCTTACTATGTGAACTGCCAGCTGTTTTCAAAAACTAAAGCAGTGTTTCTCTAGCCACAAGTCTAGAAAGGTTAATATAGTATTTTTTAGATTATTAATTTGTAAATTTAACTAAGAGGAAGTCTCTGTCTACAGAGATTATAGCATCTTCTCTAAGGAAGAGGTCTGTAACTATATGAATATATCCAATTTTCTGAAAGACAATCCGTAAGACATTTGTTTATAATAATTTCTGAGAGTTAAATTATTCACTTCTCTGAGAATTAAATTATTCACTTCTTTTGACAAACAGAGAAGATTAGTTTATAAGATCTGTAATCTACATCTTGCTGCATCTGTGTTCTGTAGCAGCTACTAGTGGCGATACTAACAGTAAGCATGGTAAGTGGACTTCAGCTGAGGAAATGACACAGTTTTTCTGCTTTAGTAAGAAAAGTTTATCTGCAATGTTTCCTCTGAACAATCTTGATTCAGCATCTAGAATGAAACACAATTTAAGGTTGGCCTTTCTACAGTGGACAAAACTGTTAATGGCATTTGAACACAGATTGGCTCAGAGAAAAAAATCTGTATTGCAGAAGTTTCATGGGATATGAATGGCTGCTTATTCTGAGTTTGTTTCCATAGGGTGAACAGGAGTTGTCAGCACTGAGGTTCTAGTGATTCCAGCAGAGTAAGGCATGCCTTGCTGAGTCTAATCCAGTATACTGTAGATCACTTCTTTAAACTGTAAAATGTTTAATTCTGTAAACTAGTATGTAAATATACTATTATAGCAGCAGCTCACCTTCCTCCCTGTTTATGTCCTTTTCCTTTCTGAAACTGAGCCCTCTGCTTGCCCTTACCAGACTTCTAGGTAGGTCATTGAAGCAGACTGATTTTCCAGTGTCTTCATTTGCAATTATGAAGTACATTTGAGACTTTTAATCATACATGTCTCCTTTTCACTCACTGCATGGTTTTCCTACCAAATAGCTAAAGCATATTTTAATGGGAAATATCTGAAAATTGGTATTCTATGAAGCATACATTGTTTTCTGGTAATTTTTCAATCTCACAGGGAAAAAAATTGCTCTTGTACTGGTAATTTCCTTTATAGGAGCTGTATGAAGCAGAAATTCCAGGTACTAGCCAAGCCATTACTGTCAATTGAGTAGAACCTTACACGTCTCTATTTAATCACAAGAAATGTTTGACTTAATCTCTCTTGCAGTCAAGGTAGACATATGGCCGAAACGTCTTGATTGGTTTGGTTCTGGTTTCTGGGCTAACAGAAAAACAAGTCATTTGGTGCGGCCAGGAAGATAATCCCATGTAAATGAGCATTCTTAGCTACTCACTATTGTGCATCATCATATTGTTACTCCGTTTTCATGCTTGAAATTATTACAGCATTCCATGTGTTTGTCACAGGGTGAAAATGAAAGGGACAGCTGGGGACCTACCAGCTGCCAGAACAAAACTAAATGTTTTGTAATGAAATGATGGTTCAGTATTCCTCCTCTCAGATCCATATCGGGTAGAAGATATTAGAACTATAGCAATCATTTTTCTTGTTCTTCAGCCAGAAAGCAGACTTACCCTTGCAGGGTCATCAATTCTTACACTTTCAGTGAAACATTGGTTTTACATCTAGTGTGAAAATTGCACTTTTCAGTCAGGAGCTTCAGGGTGTAGAACTGACGTTATTTAGAGTTTTTACCCTGAGGTCACTGGGACACAGACATGCAGCTTAAGTGCCCAAAAGCAGTTTAGAAGTTCTTACGCTTTTTCTTTCTCTCGACAACACAAAGTGTGTCAATTTTGTCACCTAAAGATGAATAACACTGAGAAGTTGGGCCACAATTCCAGGTGCCACATATGCAATCAGACGAGAATGGCTAGTAAATTGTTTGTGTTTCACAGTAAATGAGTGAAAATCAAATAACATGTCTTCTGATAGTAGTAAAAGTTCTTCAGATCTGAAGTATCAGCTTTGTATAAATCTTAGAGAGAAGGAATGTATTTATTGTATTTAAGACAATTAATTGAATTAATTTATAGAATTTGAAAAGACAAAGTCAACTTTTGAAAGATTTTTTTAGCAAAAAGAATTCTTCTGTATCATCCCAAAAATTGTTTGGAGAACTTTTAAATTTCATTTTACTATTATTCTTCCTGTAGTGCCATTCCAAAAAAATTGCATTAGAAAACAATATTTTAACCTCTGAACTCATAATTTCTGATTTCCTGTAACAGACTGTGGGATTCAGAAGATATATTCCTAGGGTTCACAGTCTGGCATAGTGAGAGCTATCTGGTTTAAAGACTCCAGTTTTGAAATAAAAAATTAACAAATCAGAGCCAGATAGAAGAGAGAGCAATTCCAGAAGTGAGACTTCAGTGACAAAACTGTAAGTGAAAAGTTTGTGGCAGAGGCAATTCTCACATAATAACAGTCATGAATTAAGCATTTCTTTTGCACACATTTAATAGTGTAATATCAGGAGTCCACTGATGCAGTAATTTTGATATACATTTATCACTTCTTCTGTTCTTTGAAAATTGAAAAATCTGTGATTATCATTTTATTATGTAAACACTGTTGAAGTAGAGTAACTAATGAAAGGGCCCTACTGAGTTGTGTTTTATTTAATCTGTTCTTCACAGTGCGAGCTGTGAGTGAGGGTGGTTAAGACCTCAGTTCAGCTACTTATTTAAGTCACATAGCCTTATGGTGGCATATGATATTCTTCTGCTAGCTTACTGTCCATCCAAATAAGAGTTCCAAGTTGCCTGGATGGCTAAATATAGCTGATGATCTCTTCCTCTTAATAGGTGGGCATGAACAGTTAGTATTTTCCCAGTCATACACAGAGACAAATTGGTTACATTTTAGCTAAAGAATTGACTGCAGACACAAGCAGCAAGATCTGCCTCTCTTTGAGTAGGTTATTTTAAAAAACAAGAAACAAATATTTAGAAGATAATAGTTGCAGAGGCATTTTTTTCTTTAGCTGGTAGGTTTATTCTAGTTATCCACAAAAATTTCTGGTGTGAGAAAAGTTAGCAACTATTATCTCACTATAATGTGTGTTGATGCTGGCATCATAAGGTTTTTAAAAGTAGAGTACGGAATCTCCTGTCAAACTAAGTTTTGCTAACTGTCACAGAGGCATAAAAACACATTTTTGGGACAACTGCTGTCAGGACCCATATGCAGTTTTTCTGCATGGATGTTCATAGCAGAGTCTATGACACTAACCCATCTGTATATAGCAAAGATGTTTTCAAGGATGATAGTTGCCTTTCCAAAAATAAAGAGGGAGGTAGGCATGTTTTTGACTGAATATGAAGCAACTCAGGGATAGCTTCTCAGTCTCAAGAAAATTCCTGAAGGATGGTATTGAGCTACTGTGTAATCAGCTCTGGGTCTTGTCTAGTATGAGGTGGCAGAGTTAGAGTCACCATCAAGTGTGCATGGACTCAACCCTTGGAAAGAGATGTCAGTCCCTGGGTGTTTGCTGTGTTTTGGAAACAAACACATATCGACATTAAATGCCGTAGTGCTTTCTCAAAAATTCAGCTGTCATCCTAAGGGTGTAGCTATTTTTCCCTTTATGTGTCATGATCCTGGTACAGAACAACAACTGGGACCTCTGCTCAGACAGATGTAGAGAACATTATTTGCTTAGCATTTCTGTAGAAGGACACCAATTTCCACAAGAAACTAAGGCTGTAGCAGTGCTATGAGCTTCACTTATGTATGTACACTAAATATGGGCAACAGTGGACATTTGGTTTTGCCTTTTCCTCAACTTACCACTTACGCTTGTGTCACAGCGAGGGAAAGCAGGGACGCCCAATATGAGTGTCAAGCAAGCTTCGTTTATTGATTGTACAGTACAGCTTATATAGGATATATAATGAGATAATTAATATTCTGTAACCTAACTCTATGATTGGTAACAGCCTTAACAGTCAGCTGCAGTCACACACTGTTTCCTAGAATCTTACATACTAACTCTATTCTTAGCTCTAATATCTATATTTACCACTAGCTTTCACATATGATTGGATGTTCACCTCTTATTTACGTTCTTTTCCATGCTTCAGACTGAGGCCTTGCTGCATTCTGCAACACGCTTGATTTTAAACCTCTGAGCAGGTTAGATGGAAAATGAGGACTTGGTGTGTACCAGGCTGCTGGGAAGGAGCTGAAGATTTCACATAAAAATCCAGGGAGAAATGAAAATAGATGCATGACATCTTCATGGAGAAAGCACATTTCTGGCTTTCTTTTAACTGACAACCATGTTGAAACAGGCTATAAGCGCTTTCTGTTTCAGAAGTTGGAAGATGACTTGGCTCTGTATTATTTATGCAGAGTCATTTCTGTTTTACACATTGCCATAGTGTCTGAGTATCTATAATAACAATGTTCAAGTGGCATCAGAATGGCCATCATAAGTGTAATTAGGCAGTGTATCTCCAGTTTAATCAATATGGTCATTAGAAGAGTGTAAGACAGCCAGGAAAACAGTAATTAGTCCTGATTTATAAAGGAGAACTTGAACACATCAGCAAAGGAGAGTTGAGAGCTGTGCATGTTCAAGGCTTAGGAGGACAGTTAGTTGCTTTCTGCTTTAGCAGATCTGAGAACGCTGTTATTAAAAAACACTCTTGAAAATTATCTTACAATAGGAATTAAAATTTTCTTATTAAAATTCTCTTACTAAAAAATTAGTTTTCTTGAATAAAGTAAGTATCGACTAAGAAGATACAAAAAAAAAGTATTTTTTCACCAAGCAAATTGCTCAGGTGCACAGCTGTTTAGTTTTTTCGAAAAGCAGAATGACTAAAAGATAAGAACAAGACTCAGATTGGTGGAGGATACTATAAAATGGCATAATTCCACCAAGTTTAATAGGACTCCATCTGCAAAAGATCAGACCTGCTGAGTTTTCAGGACTTAAAAGTACTCCTTCTCTTCACCAGTTAGATCAAATTTTAAGTTCACTAGCCTTTTGTCATACCTGTTTCATGCCAGTTTTTCATAACTTCCTCAGCATTGTGATACCATGGAGCTGCTTTGGTGGCTCCACAGAAGCTGTGGTGCATTCTTTTCCTTTCATCACACTCTAAACCTCTCTATTCTCTTTCCCTTTCTCGCAGAAAATAAATGTGTACCAGATTTGATTTGAAATCAGAACCTCGCAGTTAATTTTTAGCTTATGTGCTAGCATCTGCAAAACTGTATGTATTTGTAATGCAGAAGGGGCTGATCTTGCTTGTTTTCAGTGAAGACCATGATCTGTTTCTATGGCACAGCTATCTAAGTAATATTTTTAAAAGCAGGAAAAAGGGATGCAGTAATTTTGTTTAGGGTCCAACACGAACTGCACTGTATCACAAAATATTTTTTCTGTAATAAGATCTAACATCCCACCTCTTTGAACCACACAGCTATATCTTTAATAATTATATCCACTACTAAAGTATAACCTCTGTAATAATATGGTAACAAACAAACACCAGTGTAATATGAGGATGTTGAACATTCGTCCAAGACATCATCATCAAAGCTAATAGAAATGGTCAGGCTTTCAAAAAAGTTCAAATTCACTTTAGTATCTAAATGAAATGCCTGGATCTGAAAAATTACTGTGCACAAGAGGTTGCCTGGGAAATGTTTTCCCATTCTACTTTAGACAGAAGTAGCCAATAGCCTGTTCTTGGTGCTTTCAAGGAAGTATGGGACAAAAACATCCAAGTTCCCTCTCTGCTACTGTCAGTTTTCCTGGGATGGATTGTCTCTGCAGTGTCCCCTAAGGGTTGAGCTCTGTGTTCATTGGGCCTGGCAGAGGCAACCCACAGCCCACTGCCCCACGTTTAGCCCCAGCGTGGAACTAGAGTTCCAACACTGCTGAAGGGGCACACAAAGGTTGTTTTAAGCAGATCTTCACCTGCAGCTCCAGGAGTTCTGCCCTTAACCCAAGAAACCTTTCTGGTGGGTGTTTTTTCCAAATGAGCACCTCCTCCTAAACAACTTTTGTTCTGACAAATAGTTGTTTTTTAAAAAGAAAGCTCATATAGATTTTAAAGGGGGGGGAAATTTCACCACTACTGCAGAATTTCCACCTTGCTTGTGAGGACTGAGGTGTACAGAAACTTTGTTTTGTTTGGGTGCCTGTTAGTGGGAGTGATGGATGGTTGGACTACAAGATCTTGAAGGTCTCTTCCAATCCTGATGTATCTGTGAAGCTGTGGTTCCAGTGACCATTATGAAAAGTCTGCTTAGATTTTTTTATTTTATAGCACCCAAATTTAAAGCTCAAAGGTCACTGAAGCCTATTATTTCCAGATCTTTCAGCAGTCCTCTTCTCACCCTCCTCCCAACAGACTTAGTTCTACTTTTGTTTCTTATTTTAAGAATAAGTGGGGGAAAAATCAGCAATCCATGCTTTATTTATACTAGAACTATATAGTGCTGAAGAGATTATTTCTGCATGTTAAGATTTGCTTTTACTGGTTAAATTTTTTTTTGACTGTGAAACACAGTTGCTTTAAAAAGATGTTTTTATGTGCGCCACAAATGTATTATTATTCTTCTCATCCCTCCCCCAAATTCAGCCCTTTAGGGTTTCTCTAGCAGAGTAAAGGAGTGTAGGATAGTGTTTGGTTTTTTATTTTTTGCTTAAACACCATAGCAAACATTGTTTCAAATCCTATAATATGAGAAAGGGAGGATTATAATGTTTAAATATGTCAGCCAGTCAGAAACCCTCTCAGGGGGCAGCCTCAATTCATCTGGACCACCTAATATGCCAGTGCAGCTTGGTCTCAGTACAAGAGAATTTTAAAATTGGTATTCATGGTTTTAAAGCATCATTTTACTAATAATTTTTTAACTCCTAATCATGTTTACTACTAATTTGAACAAGCTGGAGCTGACTTCTGCTGTTTTGTGAGTATTAGTGAAAACTCTTTCACAAAAGAATAAAGCCAAAAGCATTTAATGCCAATTCATGTTTGGCATTGCACCTTTTTATGAAAGCTGATGACAGTTAGGTTGCAAATAAGCAAACAATTCTCTAAAAACCTCTCAAAAATTCCAGAGGTTTAAGACATAGAAAACAATTAGCAGAGAGGTCTCAGTGCTATGTAGTCACCCTTTAGTTGCCATCTGTTGACAGTACTTTGACAGTTGAACTTCTTCAGTTTTGATTTTCAGAGAACTTCAAAAGCCTTTGAGCTACTTCCTCAATTTCTAAAGATATTTTTTTAAAGAGTATATTAAAAGTGCATTTCTCCTTTTCGACTCTGTTACCCTTACTTTCTCCTGAGAACACTTGTCTTAAAATTACATTTTCACCACACTGATTTATAGGTTCTGGCATGGGAACTAACGCTCTTTCTCCTAGTAGCAGACTGAAAATTAGTCACAATCTGATGTTAACAACTTCTTCATTACCTACACTGGATTACACTTTATTAGGTTCAACATAAGCAAATCTAATACCTTTGAACCAGGGAGTTCTTGCCTGTGTTGCAAGAATACAAGACATAATTAATTTATAAAGTCACTATAGTAAGTCAGCCTCTGTGGCACTGGAATTGTGATACCACTGAGTTCTGCAGAGAAGTGCCACTTGAGTGCAGCAGAGAGAAAAAATTGGTTTAGCTAATTTACATCAAAAAGTCAAATATGAATAACACTGTCAATAAAGTTGTCCTTGTGGTTCTTGTTCCGAGATGAGATTCAGTATATTTTACCTTAACATTTGACACACTACATATTTGTCTGTGCTGGCAACAAATAATGTACACTGTATAGACTGATAGGGTGGTATAGGATACCTGTAGATTTCAGTGACAAGGAGATCAGAAAAGGGTTTATGAAGAGTCAGCCCGGCACTAGATGGGTTTCTACCAAAATCACCGGTGGTGCTATAATTTTCAGCTGGTCCCTTTAATTTCCCTCACTGCTTTTCAGCATCAAGTACCTGCTGAGCACAAAGGTCCTTTACTAGTTAATGTTCATCTTCATCTTGCCCATGAACCTGCAGTCTGTTGCAGTTGGAAGAGGAGCTCACAGAATCACAGAACGGCTCAGGTTGGAAAGGACCACAGTGGGTCATCTGGTCCAACCTCCCTGACCAAGCAGGGTCATTTCAGAGCAAATGGCACAGGATTGTGTCCAGACAGTTCTTGAATATCTCCAGTGAGGGAGAATCCACAACCTCTCTGGGTAATCTGTTCCAGCGCTCATTGAAAATTCAGTCATGTAAATGAAATGGCCTTAGTCTTACGCCAGGAACATATGAAATTATGTCAGTCTAAGCTGTGACATTACCATCTATGGTATAAGAAATTATACGTTATTTTTCATGCTTCATGCATGCAATGGCATTCATTGTTCTCAAAGAGTCTTGTGTAAAAGGATTTGTAAATGAAAATCATCATTTGAACAGAGGATGTTTCTGAACACTTTAATGAATAAAGAAAAGGTTGGGATTTTTAAGAGAGGCTTTACCATTATTAGTTTTACAAATAGGGGCATAGAAATAGAGTTTTAATTTTACTTGGTCACTCCAACACTTTTTTTTTAAATGAAGATTCTTTTAAGAACCACTCAGAATTTGCAAACTTCTTTAAAATGTTTTGGGCTGCTCATTTTGAAAACAGTGCCTCTTCTGTCCGTATTCTATATTACATTTACAGCAACTGCTTGCTACTTCTAAAAACTTACCTTATTGCTACAGTTAGGTATAAAGAATTTTTTTATCTAACTAATTTTTAAAAAATTAAATATCAAAAGCAAAAGAAACTTTTGTCATTTGA